>NC_134501.1:40669707-40775724 GCF_040206685.1 Ascaphus truei | reverse complement strand
CCCTCACACCCAGGGGCAGTGCCACCCTCCCCCTCACACCCAGGGGCAGTGCCACCCTCCCCCTCACACACAGGGGCAGCGCCATCCTCCCCCTCACACACAGGGGCAGCGCCATCCTCCCCCTCACACGACAGGGGCAGCGCCACCCTCCCCCTCACACACAGGGGCAGTGCCACCCTCCCCCTCGACACACAGGGGCAGCGCATCCTCCCCTCACACACAGGGCAGCGCCACCCTCCCCCTCACACACAGGGGCAGCGCATCCTCCCCCTCACACACAGGGAAGCGCCACCCTCCCCCTCACACACAGGGGCAGCGCCACCCTCCCCCTCACACACGAGGGGCAGTGCCACCCTCCCCCTCACACCCAGGGGCAGTGCCACCCTCCCCCTCACACCCAGGGGCAGCGCCATCCTCCCCCTAACACACAGGGGCAGCGCCATCCTCCCCCTAACACCCAGGGCCAGTGCCACCCTCCCCCTCACACCCAGGGCAGTGCCACCCTCCCCCTCACACCCAGGGGCAGTGCCACCCTCCCCCTCACACCCAGGGGCAGTGCCACCCTCCCCCTCACACCCAGGGGCAGTGCCACCTCCCCTCACACCCAGGGGCAGTGCCACCCTCCCCCTCACACCCAGGGGCAGCGCCACCCTCCCCCTCACACACAGGGGCAGCGCCACCCTCCCCCTCACACACAGGGCAGCGCCACCCTCCCCCTCACACACAGGGGCAGCGCCACCCTCCCCCTCACACACAGGGGCAGCGCCAACCCTCGCCATCACACACAGGGGCAGCGCCATCCTCCTCACACACAGGGGCAGCGCCACCCTCAACTTCACACACAGGGGCAGCGCCATCCTCCCTCACACACAGGGGCAGCGCCACCCTCACTTCACACACAGGGGCAGCGCCATCCTCCCCTCACACACAGGGGCAGCGCCACCCTCAACTTCACACACAGGGGCAGCGCCATCCTCCCCCTCACACACAGGGGCAGCGCCACCCTACCCCTCACACACTTGGGGCAGTGCCATCCTCCCCTCACACACACAGGGGCAGTGCCATCCTCCCCCTCACACCAGGGGCAGTGCCACCCTCCCCCTCACACCCAGGGGCAGCGCCACCCTCCCCCTCACACACAGGGACAGCGCCACCCTCCCCCTCACACCCAGGGCAGCGCCACCCTCCCCCTCAAACACAGGGGCAGCGCCACCCTCAACTTCACACACAGGGGCAGCGCCATCCTCCCCCTCACACACAGGGGCAGCGCCACCCTACCCCTCACACACAGGGGCAGTGCCATCCTCCCCCTCACACACACAGGGGCAGCACCATCCTCCCCCTCACACACACAGGGGCAGCACCATCCTCCCCCTCACACACAGGGCAGCGCCATCCCTCCCCTCACACACACAGGGGCAGCGCCATCTCACCCTCACACACAGGGCAGCGCCATCCTCCCCCTCACACACACAGGGGCAGTGCATCCTCCCCCTCACACACAGGGGCAGCGCCATCCTCCCCCCTCACACACACAGGGGCAGCGCCATCCTCCCCTCACACACACAGGGGCAGCGCCAATCCACCCCCTCACACACAGGGGCAGCGCCATCCTCCCCCTCACACAGGGGCAGCGCCATCCTCCCCCTCACACACACAGGGGCAGCACCATCCTCCCCCTCACACACAGGGCAGCGCCATCCTCCCCCTCACACACAGGGGCAGCGCCATCCTCCCCCTCACACACAGGGGCAGCGCCATCCTCCCCCTCACACACACAGGGGCAGCGCCACCCTCCCCCTCACACACACAGGGGCAGTGCCATCCTCCCCCTCACACACACAGGGGCAGCGCCATCCTCCCCCTCACACACACAGGGGCAGTGCCATCCTCCCCCTCACACACACAGGGCAGCGCCATCCTCCCCCTCACACACAGGGGCAGCGCCACCCTCCCCCTCACACACAGGGGCAGTGCCATCCTCCCCCTCACACACAGGGGCAGTGCCCATCCTCCCCCTCACACACAGGGGCAGCGCCACCCTCCCCCTCACACACAGGGGGCAGCGCCACGACTCCCCCTCACACCAGGGGCAGCGCCATCCTCCCCCTCACACACAGGGGCAGCGCCATCCTCCCCCTCACACACAGGGCAGTGCCATCCTCCCCCTCACACACACAGGGGCAGTGCCATCCTCCCCCTCACACACAGGGGCAGCGCCACCCTCCCCCTCACACACAGGGGCAGCGCCACCCTCCCCCTCACACCCAGGGGCAGCGCCATCCTCCTCCTCACACCCAGGGGCAGCGCCATCCTCCCCCTCACACACAGGGCAGCGCCACCCTCCCCCTCACACACAGGGGCAGTGCCATCCTCCCCCTCACACACAGGGGCAGTGCCATCCTCCCCCTCACACACAGGGGCAGACGCCACCCTCCCCCTCACACACAGGGCAGCGCCATCCTCCCCCGCACACACAGGGCAGCGCCATCCTCCCCTCACACACAGGGCAGCGCCCATCCTCCCCCTCACACCCAGGGGCAGCGCCATCCTCCCCCTCACACACAGGGGCAGCGCCACCCTCCCCCTCACACCCAGGGGCAGCGCCATCCTCCCCCTCACACCCAGGGGGCAGTAACATACACAACACACACACACACACACACACACACACAGGGCAGTAACATCCTCACACACACACACACACACACACACACCCACACACACACACTCACACACACACACACACACACACACACACACACACACACACACACACAACACACACAGCAGTAACATCCTCACACACACACACACACACACACACACACACACACACACACACACACACACACGACACACACACACACACACACAGGGGGCAGTAACATCCACACACACACACACACACACACACACACACACACACACACACACACACACAACACACACACACACACACACACACACGGGCAGTAACATCCTCACACACACACACACACACACACACACACACACACACACACACACACACACACACACACACACACACAGGGCAGTAACATCCTCACACACACACACACACACACACACACTCACACACACACACACACACACACACACACACAGGGGGCAGTACATCCACTACACACTCACACAGGGGGCAGTAACATCCACACACACACACACACACACACACACACACACACACACACACACACACACACACACACACACACACACACACGGGGCAGTAACATCCTCACACACACACACACACACACACACACACACACACACACACACACAGGGCGCAGTAACATCCTCACACACACACACACACACACACACACGACACACACACACACACACAGGGCGCAGTAACATCCACACACACACACACACACACACACACACACACACACACACACACACACACGGCAGTAACATCCACACACACACACACACACACACACACACACACACACACACACACACACAGCAGTAACATCCTCACACACCACACACACCACACACACACACAGGGGCAGTAACATCCACACACACACACACACACACACACACACACACACACACACACACACACACACACACACACACACACACACACGGGCAGTAACATCCTCACACAACACACACACACACACACACACACACACACACACACACACAGGGCAGTAACATCCACACACACACACACACACACACACACACACACACACACACAGGGGGCAGTAACATCCACACACACACACACACACACACACACACAACACACACACACACACACACACACACACACACACACGACTACAGTAATTGTAGTATAATGTAATACAATAAATAAACTAATGTCAAAACGAATGTTCTTACTAGGAATTAGTATTTTTAAAATCGAGGGACTGGGGGCGGGATTAGAGGCAGGGGTTGGGGGCGGGATTAGAGGCGGGACTAGGTGGCGAGTAGATTTTTTGGTTCGGCGAGTAGATTTTTGGGTGATTTGTCAAGCACTGTATATATATATATATATATGTATACAAACACACACACACACACCTGATATGGTGCATCTACATATGCAGGTAGTGTCCAGCCCCAGGTAGGCCCTGAGTCCACAATCAGCTTGTGAGTGCTTAAGGGGCAAGCCCTTAGATAGGGACATTGCCCTTTAGAGCTACAGTGTCAGGGACACAGTCAAGATGCCACGCAGAACTTGCGGCCTGTGGTCTGGGACCAGACCACCACTGCAAGACAGACTCTTCATGTGGGACACTCCAACGGGAGTCCACCCCACGCTGAGGCGGACGCCGACAACGTGGGACCAGGCTGATCCTATCATCAGCCAGTGGTACCCGTGTGCGCTGGTATCACGCTCAACAAGTGCACCAACGATTCACACATTCTGTGGGTAGCGCTACCGTACACTTTGGGGTGGGTTGTGGCTCCTGTGGACACCGGGTGTTAGGTGCCGAAGGCATCTCAGTACTTTGGGGGGAAACCTCACCAGGGTGTGGACAAGGTGGTTGGACAGTGGGGCTCTGTGTGGGGGTAAGGCCGTGCAAGGCCTGTATGATACAGTTAGGTCCAGAAATAATTGGACACGGATACAAGTTTTGTTATTTCGGCTGTGTACCAAAATAAATTCAAGTTACAGTTAAATAATGAATATGGGCTTAAAGTGAAGTCTATCAGCTTTAATTTGAGGGTATTCACATTCAAATTGGAGGAAGGGTTTAGGAATTACATCTCTTTAATATGTAGCCCCCTCTTTTTCAAGGGAACAAAAGTAATTGGACAATTTACTCAAAAGCTGTTTCATGGACAGGTGTGGGCTATTCTTTCGTCATTTCATCATCAATTAAGCAGCTAAAAGGTCTGGAGTTTGATTCCAGGTGTGGCATTCAGATTTGGAAGCGGTTGCTGTGAACCCACAACATGCGGTCAAAGGAGCTCTCAATGCAAGTGAAACAGGGCATTCTTAGGCTGCAAAAAAATAATAATAATCCATCAGAGAGATAGCAGGAACATTAAGAGTGGCCAAATCAGCAGTTTGGTACATTCTGAGAAAAAAAGAAGGCACTGGTGAGCTCTGCCACACAAAAAGGCCTGGACGTCCAAGGAAGACAACAGTGGTGGATGATCGTAGGATCCTTTCCATGGTAAAGAAAAACCCCTTCACAACATCCAGCTAAGTGAAGAACACTCTCCAGGTGGTAGGCATATCAATATCCAAGTGTACCATAAAGAGAAGACTTCACAAGAGCAAATACAGAGGGTTCACCACAAGGTGCAAACCATTAATAAGCCTCAAGAGTAGAAAGGCCAGATTAGACTTTGCCAAACAATATCTAAAAAAGCCAGCCTAGTTCTGGAACAGCATTCTTTGGACAGATGAAACTAAGATCAACCTGTACCAGAATGATGGGAAGAAAAAAGTATGGAGAAGGCTTGGAACGGCTCATGATCCGAAGCATATCACATCATCTGTAAAACACGGTGGAGGCAGTGATGGCATGGGCATGCATGGCTTACCATGGCACTGGGTCACTAGTGTTTATTGATGATGTGACAGAAGACGGAAGCAGCCGGATGAATTCTGAAGTGTATAGGGATATATTGTCTGCTCAGATTCAGCCAAATTCAGCAAAGTTGATTGGACGGCGCTTCATTTTACAGATGGACAATGACCCAAAACATACTGCGAAAGCAACCCAGACGTTTTTTAAGGCAAAGAAGTGGAATATTTGCAATGGCCGAGTCAATCACCTGATCTCTACCCGATCGAGCATTCATTTCACTTGCTGAAGACAAAACTTAAGGCAGAAAGACCCACGAACAAACAACAACTGAAGACAGCTGCAGTAAAGGCCTGGCAAAGCATCACAAAGGAGGAAACCCAACGTTTGGTGATGTCCATGCGTTCCAGACTTCAAGCAATCATTGCCTGCAAAGGATTCTCGACAAAGTATTAAAAATGAACATTTTATTTATGATTGTGTTAATTTGTCCAATTACATTTGAGCACCTGAAATAAGGGGACTGTGTATGAAAATGGTTACAATTCCTAAATGTTTCATACGATATTTTTGTTCAACCCCTTGAATTAAAGCTGAAAGTCTGCACTTCTATTGCATCTCGGTTGTTTCATTTCAAATCCATTGTGGTGGCGTACAGAGCCAAAATTATGAAAATTGTGTCAGTGTCCAATTATTTCCGGACCTAACTGTATGCGTTGGTGTGTTATTAGTGTATCTATGTTCAGTAAGCTTGTTATTATATACCCGTTTGTGTATTCATTGTTTGGGTCCTGTGAAGGGGTTATCCAGCGCTGCTAGGATCCCTCAAAGGTTGTCACCAGATGGATCAGGTGAGTCTATCAGGTAACGCACCACACGTAGTCACCCGAGACACGGGGGAAAGGGGGCTACATATATATATACACACACACACAAATATACATACATATCTAATAGAATATATGTGTATAAAAAACACAGACCAAAAGAACACACATGCACATACAAACACTATAACCAGCCAGACCACGGTGTAGGAATCAGTAGGCATTAGCAATCACGTTGGTACTTCTCTTGCATGTGAATGTGCGATTGGCTGGGGCATCCCAAGGAGAGGAGCCCGGGGATATACTAGTCAGTGCCCTCTGTAATGTTAATGTAATAATCTTCCTATAGTTAGTAAGAACCCGTCTGCCACTCACAGGGATAAAAGCCCCCAGATCCTCCACGTAACCCGGATGTTCCTTCAGCCAGCTTTCCAGGTCCCTCCTTACGGGGGCGTCGTCCCCTGCCAGCCTCGTCCCATCCTTCAGGTTAATTACAGGGACAGCGCAGTCATCATCATGGACCCCCGCAGGATGCGGACAAGCGACAGCCGGGGTCAGAGTCGGGCTGACCTGCAAAAGAGATAGTACCAAAAAAATTATATATATATATATATATATTTAACAGTGTTCGACAAACCTATACATTTGCTCGCCCCGGGCGAGTGGATTTAACCCCCGGGCGAGTAAATATTGGCCCAAGCAGCACATGTTTGGTACTAGGTGGCGAGTAGATTTTTTGGTGATTTGTCAACCACTGTAATATATACACACACACACACACACACACACAGTGACGGAGTCACTGTCCCTGTATACTAGAGAGCTGGCACTGTGTAGGTTCCAGCGTGCAGGAGGTTAAATTCCTCTGTAGGAGCTTGCTGCACCTGGAGCTAAGTAAACCAGCACTCCTAAATGAACAGGAGATTTAAAAAGGCAGGAAATGGCCTGCACAGGGAGATGTGACTTTCCCCAGCCAGGAGAGGGGAGAGTTTTTGATCTGGTTCCCCAAGCCGACAGGGAGCACGGTCTGCTGGGACCAGCTGGGTCTCACACCCAGACAGAGGTTGGCCATGAGGGCCACCAGGCTGCGGGACACAGCCTGTCACCAAGGAACTGACGTTCCAGCCCTGCGGAAGAAATAAAGCTGTTGCAGTGTCCAGAGGGATTTGCAAAAACAAAAATAAAAACCGGGCGCTTCTCAAACTAAGTGAATGTTGAATAATTATACAATATAAGTGACAGTGATGTTCAATTTATAATGAATAAACAAAATGTGTTTAGTGACCTTCACCAATATGTGAAAAAATAGGAATATTAATGTGCAATACAACAATAAAAAAGCAGCTCTACACCCTTGAGGCGGACTGTCCAGGTCCAGATGGGTCTTGTGCAGGTTTTCAAATTTGAGCGGAGCGCTGTGTGACTCGTGAATATGAAAAAGAAAATAAATATAATAGTGCAGATGGTACAACAATGATAGTCTGAGTGTATGTACTCTCTGCAATAGTTGTACTCACAGATGACAATGTCAAAAATAGGCGTATCAGAGACCCTTCTCTCTCTGATGGGAGCCCTTTAATGGATCCCCCCTCAGAGTGGTGTCTTGATACAGGAAGCTTGTGGTGTAGATAGTCAATTATTCTCCCAGGGGTATATGGAAGTAAAAGAGAGAGCGCACAATGGAGTAGTATAGTCTAAATTGTATTAGCAGCAGTAGATAAATATATGTATAATACACTCACATTTTGAAAAACAATAGTGTTCGAGGGAGAGGACAGCTGTGGTTGGAGAACGCCGGTTTCTCCAGGAGCGGCGGAGCCCTTCCGCATACGTCACGAATACCCTCGTCACGTCCTGTGTCGTCTTGGGTCAGGGCGGAAGAGGCTGCCTAGTGTGTCCGTCTCCTGATGGTTTGCCAGCACTTGTCTCCAATGATCTCCCCAGCTCAATCACCTCCCGCAGCGGATCGATTCTACGCGTTTCGCTGTGGCTTCTTCAGGAATCGAATTCGATTCCTGAAGAAGCCACAGCGAAACGCGTAGAATCGATCCGCTGCGGGAGGTGATTGAGCTGGGGAGATCATTGGAGACAAGTGCTGGCAAACCATCAGGAGACGGACACACTAGGCAGCCTCTTCCGCCCTGACCCAAGACGACACAGGACGTGACGAGGGTATTCGTGACGTATGCGGAAGGGCTCCGCCGCTCCTGGAGAAACCGGCGTTCTCCAACCACAGCTGTCCTCTCCCTCGAACACTATTGTTTTTCAAAATGTGAGTGTATTATACATATATTTATCTACTGCTGCTAATACAATTTAGACTATACTACTCCATTGTGCGCTCTCTCTTTTACTTCCATATACCCCTGGGAAAATAATTGACTATCTACACCACAAGCTTCCTGTATCAAGACACCACTCTGAGGGGGGATCCATTAAAGGGCTCCCATCAGAGAGAGAAGGGTCTCTGATACGCCTATCTTTGACATTGTCATCTGTGAGTACAACTATTGCAGAGAGTACATACACTCAGACTATCATTGTTGTACCATCTGCACTATTATATTTATTTTCTTTTTCATATTCACGAGTCACACAGCGCTCCGCTCAAATTTGAAAACCTCCAGAGGGATTTGCCTGGACTCACATGGGATCGAGTCTCCAACAGCAGATAAGGACTTAATAATAATATACAGTATTACTATGCATAAGGACTTTGATATTGCTCAGTGAGATTCTGTTTTGAAAATAGGATTGGGAAAAGCAATAGGGGAGCTCCTGCTTCTGCCACTGACAAGTAAATGGTGAACGGTGCTTTGGGTATATGCACAGAAGAAGGTGGGGTAGAGATAGAACCCAAATATAGCACTCAAGTTCACACTCTGGTGATGAATGAATGGTTTAAAACATAACTTTATTAACTGCAACAAGTATGTAAAATATTGGGTATTAAAAACAACGACCTGAAGGTGTTCTGATCTTCAATACTGGAACCGTATAGGTTCAGGGTCTAGAGTAGTAGTGTGTTCTATGAGATTCAAGTAACACACTAAACAACAGTCCTAATAAGGATCTGAGGTAAGGAACAAATCTTACAGGGTGTGCTCTTAGGTAAGTACTGATAGCTGCAAATCACTAATGGCAAAAACTGATTGAACCAAATAGTAAAAATATATATATACACGTTATAGGGCTTATAATGACCGGTACATTGAGGTTTGAAAGAAGCCAGAATAATTCCAGCGTGCAGTAAGTCTCAGCTTAACTCTTCTGTGGTAAGTATGGTATATACTGTGCTGTGTCAGGTTGACCTGAAGTAACCTAATTCGGTTTGCAGTGATGGGGTGAATATACCCTCTAATAACCTTTGTAGCAGCAGTTTAAAGGCTGTTTGCTCAGTTTGGCAAACTGACACGGAATAGTGAAACTCTTTCTCAGGTGAATTCACGGATGAAGAGGTTGTATGAACAGTCACTTATAGCTGAGACTATCTGAACCAAATTGTGAATATATATATATATATATATATATATATATATATATATATATATGTGTGTAGAGATAGTAGGACTAGTACATGAGGTATAAGGGAGCCAATAATGATTCCTGCGTATAGTAAGCTCTCAGCTCATTCTTTCTGTGATAAGTATAATATATACAGTGCTGTGTCAGGTTAACCTAAAGTGACCTGATTTAGTTTGCAGTGACAGGGTAAGTATACCCAGATGTTGAGGACAATGTATATTGTGTCATAGACTAACACAGGATTGTGATAGTCCTTCTCAGAGGAATCCCGACACATGGGTAGGTCACAGACAAGGAGGCTGAGTACAGTGGAGTATATAGTAAAGTGAAGTAACCCCTGGACTGCTGTCAGGGAGATCCCTGGGTAACAGCAATATCCAGCGCAACTTCAAAGAGTTGCAATACAGCAGGGGAACCAAACTAAACTAAGTACTAAAACCATATATAGAGCAACAATTTGCCTGTATCAGATCTTATCAACGAGGCTCAAAATGTCCATCGGGGCACTCTGAGAGCCTGTATAAATCACACGGGAAGGGAACCGCATCAACTCGCGGTGTGAGACTGTGAATACGGTAGTAATCAGAACCCTGCGCGTGCACGTATGGAGACAGAGCCGCCGACGCGCGCGTTTCGCGAGACGCTTTCTCAAGGCGAAATTGTAAGTAATCGTAAGAGTACCCTGCAGGTGAGCAGGTATATACTGCACCGACACACTTTATTCGAGCAAATACCCAGTATGTACCTGGCAGATACCTGGAATGCGCCACTCCTCACCTCTGACAAGCCCCGTTGCATTTGCCTTCCCAGCCTGGGTTCATGCCTGGCTGATGGGCGGCTGATCTGTTAAATGATAATGATTAGGATTTAATAGGCTGCAATGCTTCGTGTGTCTACCAGATGGCATAAATTCATGAATTGTAATGCAGTATATATATATATACTGTGCAGTATTGCAGCCAGCGGGAATAAAATGCTTCAATCCCTGCTTGGAAAATAACTCAATGCACTCGGGCAGAAAACAGTCACAAACCTCAATACACCCGGGTATACCCGAATTCGTGGGACTAGCCAAGCTCGAATAAAGTGTGTCGCCAGTGTATAGGTCCTCCAAGTTAATGACATCATAAGTAACCCTGATGTGCTGGGGCATGCGGGAAGCTGTGCTAATGCGCACAGTAAGTATATCCTGTTGTATGACTGCATGGCTAGCACAATAAAGGTAGTAATGTCTGACTCACTAAGGTAGTGTGTCTGAATATACTGATCCGTCAGACTAAACACAGAGAGAGATATAAGTTATACTCTCTATGCGCCTCAAGGGCAGGATAAATAACAAGGTACAGTATAAATAGTCATGTTAATTGGATAAGGGTCCAGAGATGCCCTAACAAAAATGTAATGGTCACCACTGAGTAGTGGTTTTAGTCAGGATATGGTAGCTACCTAATGTAAACTGTAAACTGATGTAAACATGGCATTGGTTAATATATGATGATGATCAATAGGGAAGTGCATATAGAGGATAGGCTCTAATGCTGCCCCGATGTGATGTCACATCACATAGAGGCAGCATTAGAGCCTACCCTCTATATGCACTTCCCTATTGATCATCGTCCGATATTAACCAATGCCATGTTTACATCAGTTTACAGTTTACATTAGGTAGCTACCATATCCTGACTAAAACCACTACTCAGTGGTGACCATTACTTTTTTGTTACGGCATCTCTGGACCCTTATCCAATTTTGAGGTGTTGTGGTCCTTTAGGACTCTTCTTTATTTTTATGAATAAATAATCAATTGTTCTTTTCACCTATTAGGTGTTATGTGATCTTTTTGATAGGTCACTAGTACTCATATATGTGTATTACCCTATGAGTAGAGCACTGCTCATTTTTTATTATTCACTCTTGGTTTTAATCCCCGGTGCGCTCTGTGCGCTTTCTGTTCTTCCAAAGAGGGATAGGCATTTATTTTATTATTTGTTTAGCCTTAAAGGGACAGTGTACCCATTCTTTAGTTATTATTGTGGACCAATAAAACCACTGCAGTTAAAGCCTAACCCACTGTTTGGTGTCTTACTGACGCTGCCGCGAGGCTGTCCTTCCACAAAACACACACACCAAGTGTTTGTACATGCATATAAATATATTTATATATCAAAATATCAAATGAGACAAAGCAGTTACTGATGAAACAAGAAATGAAGCGATCCCAAGAGGCAAGAATAAGAAAGGACTATGCAGAGCTGTGCAAGACGATCACCAAACATATAACTGAAGATGTAAGAAAATGTAACTGTGATATGGTGAGGAAGATTATTGAAGATAACAAATGCTTAATGGGGCATTTCCTGTCAAATAACCCCCCACTCCCCAAGGTGATAAGCAGGGGGTGTCTCATGAGCTGAACCACGTTCAATTCAGCTGTGGACACCCTGGTTTCCGAGATACAGGCGATTCAGATCTCTTCCACAAGTTTAAAGGTCCTGTGGGCCAATAGGAGCCGTGATGGATGACAATGCAGCTTCTTACTTCTGGGGCTGCTACGGAGGGTGTCATCGGAGCTGAAATTTACCGAGGTTCAGCGCCAGAGACCCCCTGCTTTACAGCTAATGAATAAAAAAATAATGAAACCCAGGTGGAAAATGCCTCGTTAAAGATAAATAAACGACTTTTGGTGGAAAGAAGCAAATCATTGCACTCAAACATGATGATGTATCAACAATAAAAGACTGTGCGCTGATCCTAAGGAGAGTTAAGGACTTCTACATGAAGATGTACGTGAACACAGATAACACCGGGCATAATCTAGCAGAGGACAAGCGAAAAGAAACCACCAGTGAAATACCATGCGTCCTTCCAGAAGAAGTGGCAAAATCCATGAAGAATGGGAAGGCTCCCGGGGAAGATGGAATTACAGCTGAAATCTTGGAAGAAGCTGGGGAAGAAGTAGACTAAATCCTTGCAGAACTCTTTCCATGCTGCATAACGAACAGGGAAATTCCAGACCAATGGAGTAATCCCGTAGTCATCCTTATCCACAAGAAAGAAGACCTCAAGAACTAAAGACCAACAATCAGTCTACGTCCAATAATTTACAAGATTTGTACGAAGATACTCACTAATTGGGAGCAACAGACCCTGGACTTGCCTTGCCCAGCCTAGGGAACGAGCAGGAGTTCAAGGTGGATACAACACAATGGACCACGTCCAAGTTGTACAAGAAGTGATTTCCCAGAAGTAATGAATATGATCTAGCATTCAGCTTAGGATTTGTAAATGTCGAAAAAGCATTTGATTCTGGCTACACCTAAGCGGTTTTAAATACATCAAGGCAAAATGTGGATGAAGCGTGCATTGATATTATAAAGAACATTTACGAGAATGCCACATCAACCATTAGATTACATGAAGATACAATCAAGATAAGGATCAGCATGGGTGTGCGGCAGGCAGACACCGTGTCACCAGGATCAGCAAGGGAGTGCGGCAGGAAGACACCAGGATCAGCAAGGGAGTGCGGCAGGAAGACACCAGGAACAGCAAGGGAGTGCGGCAGGAAGACATCATGTCACCAGGATCAGCAAGGGAGTGCGGCAGGAAGACACCGTGTCGCCAGGATCAGCAAGGGAGTACGGCAGGGAGACACCGTGTCGCCAGGATCAGCAAGTGATTGCGGCAGGAAGACACCAGGATCAGCAAGGGAGTGCGGCAGGAAGACATCATGTCACCAGGATCAGCAAGGGAGAGCGGCAGGAAGACACCGTGTCGCCAGGATCAGCAAGGGAGTACGGCAGGGAGACACCGTGTCGCCAGGATCAGCAAGGGAGTGCGGCAGGGAGACACCGTGTCACCAGGATCAGCAAGGGAGTGCGGCAGGAAGACATCATGTCACCAGAATCAGCAAGGGAGTACGGCAGGGAGACACCGTGTCACCAGGATCAGAAAGGGAGTGCGGCAGGGAGACACCGTGTCACCAGGATCAGCAAGGGAGTGCGACAGGAAGACATCGTGTCACCAGGATCAGCAAGGGAGTGCGGCAGGAAGACACCGTGTCACCAGGATCAGCAAGGGAGTGTGGCAAGGAGACACCGTGTCGCCAGGATCAGAAGGGGAGTGCGGCAGGGAGACACCATGTCACCAGGATCAGCAGGGGAGTGCGGCAGGGAGACACCGTGTCGCCAGGATCAGAAACGGAGTGCGGCAGGGAGACACCGTGTCGCCAGGATCAGCAAGGGAGTGCGGCAGGGAGACACCATGTCACCAGGATCAGCGGGTGAGTGCGTCAGGGAGACACTGTGTCGCCAGGATTAGAAAGGGAGTGCGGCAGGGAGACACCGTGTCGCCAGGATCAGCAAGGGAGTGCGGCAGGGAGACACCGTGTCGCCAGGATCAGCAAGGGAGTGCGGCAGGGAGACACCATGTCACCAGGATTAGCAGGGGAGTGCGGCAGGAAGACACCGTGTCACCAGGATCAGAAAGGGAGTGCGGCAGGGAGACACCGTGTTGCCAGGATCAGCAAGGAAGTGCGGCAGGGAGACACCGTGTCGCCAGGATTAGCGCGTGAGTGCGGCAGGGAGACACCATGTCACCAAAGGTTTTCAAAACAACAAAGAATTGTTCAGAACATTAAATTAACATTAAATTGGGAAGAAAACCAAATCAACAGTGAATATTTGAGCCACCTACGATTTGCAGAAAACATTGTTATTTTTGCCGCAAGTTGACAGGATCTCCAGCAATAAATTGGAGAACTCCAAGTGACCTCCGTATAAAAGTGACCTCCGTATAAATTCTCAGAGAGACCAACAAATGTCTCAACTCTACAAAGATCAAAATAAATGGAGAGGGGCACCACCTATAAGGGGGGCACAGAACCTATAGGGAAGCACCTATAAGCGGGAAGGGAGCAGCACCAATAAGGGGGAGGGGTCAGGACAATAAGGGTGAGGGGGAGAAGCACCTATACCGCACCTGTTCTAGATATACGACGTGTGTGCCTCTCTGGAAAGAATGCTTAATGCCAAACCCCCCAGTTCTCCCTGTGACACCAGGGGACCCCGACCAATCGCTTCACTCACGTGATTAGGCATTTTATTCCTGTTCATAAAGAGGATATCAGCGCCTTCCACGTTCTTCCTCCGCCCCCGTCGCTTCTTGACCGCCGCCGGCGTGTCCGTTAACACTCCGTTAGCGCTTTCTGCTGGTGGCTGGCCACACCAAACTAAAGAAATCAGGAGTACATTAAACTTAGCGAGGGACAGTAACGTTCTGCCTTTGATTAAAGACATCTCCAATAAAGACGTTCATACCCCATAAGTCTCTGAACTACACAGGATTGCATCACCCGCTTGCAGGCCTTAATTACCTCCCCTCCCTGCTAAAGAAAGGGAGGAGATATTAACACAACACGGACACAGGTCAGAGGTCAAACTTCTTCCCTGCCCCCACCCCAGAAATAGAACCAGATTTCTTCCTTACCCCCACTAGGTAAGACGACCATTTCGGAGAAGGGTTTTATCATAAGGAAGTTATAGGACAGTAAAACCCTCCCCAATAACCCCCCCCCCCACCCCCCGAATAGGCACGTCACTTCTAAAATGTTGGTACTTTGTCCCCTGAGCATGTCTGGGGGTCCTTGGAGCTAACCCTCGAATTAAGTTCAGCTCAAGGGACCCCCTCGTTCCCAAGATACTTACCGGAAACAGAAACCCCAGTACTCTCCAGGACATACAGGAAAACGAGAGGTAACTCTCAAAGTACTTTTTTTCTTGGTAACATATTTGATAAATAAATAAGGGTTGTTTAAATCCTTGGCCAATAGGGATTCAAATGAATAAAAACGCACAATCCCAGCAATCTCTAACCTTAGAACCCACCACATCATTATATGGCCATTAAGACCAGCCTCACACTGATGATACCCATCAAGGTTGAAACATGTATGTGAGTAGGTCTAATGGCTTTGCATCTCATCCCAGCCTCTGTTTAAAAGCTGTGTTTAAAACAGCATGCATTGGCTTGAGGATTGGCTTGTGTAATACGAGCTTGAGACAAAAGGTGGCACTGAGTGCTCATTTGCATGTCATTTCCCAGAATCCCTTGCTGCAGTGGAAGTGCTGTATGCTGGGTGACAATGGGGAAAGACAGGGTTGCAGACCTGTCTAAGACATGCAAATGAACATACAGTAATATTTACAGTTGCTTTATATATATATATATATATATATATATATATATATATATATATAGTGCAGAATAAATGAGTTCTTCAGTATTAGGTGATACCTTTTTTATTGGACTAACAATTTATGTCATAGGACAAGCTTTCGAGAGTTCTCCTCTCTTCTTCAGGTCAAGCAATACTGATATACAAAGGATTCTATGGCGTTATGACGTGGCTGCAGGTTTATAACGCTTTGGCCAAAGGGTTTAACAAAATGACCCTTATTAAGGGGAATACCAACATTGAAGTATTTAACTACAGTATGTATTTTGTCACATTGGATGCAGCATTGGGTATTTTTGTATTTTCTTGGCCAATAGGAAGTCGAAATGGATGATGTTGCGGTCCAAGTAACTGCCATTTTGTTTCCGCCGGAAAGGACGGAACCGGCCCTACGTTTCCAGGTATGAATCTCGGGCTCTCCCCCCACATCCCCCAACCCCATCCATCCATGTAAATACGAGAAACCAGCCATGACTCCTTACCAGATGCCGTGGTGGATTTGGGAAAGTTGACAAGGCTGGCCTCCGACGCATTCTGCAGGTCCCGCAGACGGGCCAGATATTGCTGCTGTCCCAAGCCAGCCTCCTCGCTGCTGTCCAGCGGACGCTTCTGAGAAATTCCCTGCTTCTGAAAAGTTAACTTCAAGCCGCCTTCCTGTTAGGCAAAAGGTCCGCGTTACTAAGAGCGTCCGCGCCACGCAGAGAGAACAGAACGCAGTAAACGTACGTGCCACGATCTCACCAGACACCGCTCCCCGAAATAAATTATGGAGAAAGATTAATGTTTGTATATTTGATATATATAAATGACATAAAGGGAAAACTGATATCATTTAACATATATACGGCTTATTGTGCATCTACAACCGTACATTACATTCGAGCTAAACCACGTTCAGAAAAGATGGGACCCCTTTCGTTTTTCATATTTGATATATTTCTCGCTCAATCCCTGTGAAAACGTGCACAATTGTAGGTCTGTGATGTAGATTAACACTATATAAGAAGCACAATGTAGACAATCAACTGATGTTTACTAAATTGATGTTGCTGTATTATGACAAGTAGCAGATACGCTGCGGGAGGTTCGTGTTCATTAAACAGGAAATACGAGATTATCCTTCGTAGCTCGTAAATGTGTTACACTGCGGTAATCTGATCTGAAACACTAAGATTACTATAGCGGTTGAGTACAAGTATGGTTCAAAGTGTGTGTTCAAAATCCCCTCCTGCTGAAACGCTGCGGTCTGATCGCATCATCGATAGCGCGCTGATCCAGCGTCTCCCTCTTCTGAACGATACATTGTTTTATTAATTAGTGTTTTCTGCCCTCCTAGCGACAGTCCTTAATCAGGGCACATTTTATTTTAGCGTTTTGGACCATAATTCTCACTTTGTCTCACGCACTTTATAACGCACATATCTTCTTCGCTAAACACCATTTTGTAACTATGCGCTTGATGAGGTCATCACGCCATCACCGAATCCAAAGAATATTTATAAGATTATCAAATCATTCTGAAATGTAGAACCTGGAAATGTCATGATTTTTCTGCAAGATATGCCGAAAAATAAAAGATCCCGTTTTTTTCTCTACACCATGTATACGATTACAGACGTCTTATCTGCTGCATTACATCATTAATGAATATTCTAGATACCGGTTTCACTTATGTACAATATGTATACGTTATATTGCTATTTCAAGATGAATCTTAGTTTGTACAGCTAAGATAGATAACATATTGCTTATTATATTACTGCGTGAAAATCGCACATTATTTTGCACTTTAAAACGATTTACGATAATGTGCATTGCAAAATAACACACACGTGAGGTTTATAGCATTAAATGCTCATACACCAGTTACTGATTGAAAGTTTGTGTATATTGCATAAATTTACGAAGAGTCTTGCTAATCTTTACAAACGAGTATAGCAGGGACGGCCAACTCCAGTCCTCAAGGGCCACCAACGGGTCAGGTTTTAAGGATATCCCTGTTTCAGTACAAGTGGCTCAATCAGTGGCTCAGTCAAAGACTGTGCTACCTGTGCTGAAACAGGGACTGCTTGAGCCACCTGTGCTGAAGCTGTGACTGCTTGAGCCACCTGTGCTGAAGCAGGGATATCCTGAAAGCGCATACAAAGTCCTAGCCAGGGAATTCTCCAGAGGTGGAGAGCTGGGTAGGGAGCCCCCTATTAATGGGCACTAGTTACCCAAATGAATATACATAGGGCTTCACAGCACTATACAAGACCCTGCCGTTCATTTGGGTAACTGAGTGCCCATTATTAGGGGGCTCCCTACCCAGCTCTCCACCTCTGGAGAATTCCCTGGTTAGGACTTTGTTTGCGCTTTCAGGATATCCCTGCTTCAGCACAGGTGGCACAAGCAGTCCAGGCTTCAGCACAGGTGGCTCAATCAATCCCAGCTTCAGCACAGGTGGTTAGGGCTTTGTGCCTTTATAAACTTCCACCCCTAATGCACCTACCACACTAATTCAGGTTGGGCAGGTATCATCTCTCTGGGTTTTTTTCCTGATATCCTGACTTGTCGGTGGCCCTTGAGGACTGGAGTTGGCCTCCCCTGGAGTATACGGTTTAATTTGTAGTTTAAATCTCTAGGAGCTGTATATCAGTCCTGTAGAAGGGCAGGTGTTTATTTTGCAGGTAGTGATACCTTCCAGTGCATAAGAAGATCCGATTACAACGTGCAGCAGTGATGTGTACGTTGTAGCCAAGCTCGGTGCACTGGAATTGATATTCTATTATCATAGTATACAGAATAATCTCAAGCCACGGCTGCCACAAATCTACATGTTGCCCTGCAGCACGAGAGCGCAGAGTTAGAACGTTTTATTCAGATTAACTACAAAAATGGTGGTCTCTGCCAAGCCCACGGAAATGTACAGTTTGCCAGCGGGGGCCGAGCATGCCAAACATTACCAAAACTGCCAAACGCACTACAAATAGAAAAGACATCACACAAAACACACAAAACACACAAATAACTCCCCGGTTAGGAAACGCAAGAAACAAGCCTTTTTAGGAAGCATCGGATTATCAGCGCAGAGATCTGCGGAAAGAAAGGGACTTTTTTTGCTGTTGACATTATCAGCTATTTCATTTTTTAAGCAGATCCAAGCAAAACAAGCGTTATAAAATAAAAAAAGAAATAAAAAGTGCAAATTCCGCCCCCGAAAAATAATGCCAGGGATTAAGGGGACAGTGAGAGCGCAGGCAGACGGCGGGCAGGGCGGATGGGGGACGAAGAGGGCAAAAAGAATATGCACCATGCGGCACACGGCAATCAGGTCCTAGGGCAAGAAAATACACATACGTCATTGATTTTCACGGTAAACTCCTTGTCTGGTACATGCTTCTTCACCTTTGACATCTGTAAGGGCGGGTCGAGCTCTTCCTTGGCTGCGGCGACGCATGGCGGGACCTGCGAGCCAGGCTCGGCGCACTCGGCTGCGGCTCCCGGGCTGTCCAGGAGTTTGGTGGTGTAGAAAGAGGCGACGGTGGCGCTATCGTAGCTGCGTCTGGTGGCCGGCCATTTTCCTTTTAATACTGCTTGGCAAATGCTGTCCAGACGGTTAATCATCACGCGGTCCTGCGGGAGGAAGAGGGGGCTTTGAGTATGTAAAAACCGCATTCGTTGCCAAAACGGAGGCGCAAAGCTATTTAGCAACAGGGTTGACGCGGCTTTGGGCTTTCTGAGTTTAGGAGGGCTTCTGGGTCGTCTAAACGGTTAACTAGCCCCTAATAAAGATGCCACGTCTCATGTATTTCTTGATATTCTTGTACCGTTCAGAGTTGTGTGTGTGTATGTATGTATGCATATGTGTGCGTGTATGTATGTGTATGTGTATGTATGTACTGCCAATGTCCCGATTACTGGGAGGCACCTGTGAGCTCAACCGTAGACGATTGCAAACACGGTCCTAAACGACTCTTCACCCACCGCACACCAGCTGTGCTGGGCTGGAGGAGCTCCCCGCACCTTTGATGAAGTCACTACACGTGCCGAAACGTGTCAGGACGCTCGTTGTACGTAGTGTCATCACTCCGGTCCGCTCGCAAGCCAACACGGAAGCACAGGCCCGGCTGCAGCTACCACCTCCAGGCGATCTACGGACCCATTACCTGCGGTGGAAAGCGGGGAGCTCCTCCAGCCCAGCACAGCCGGTGTGCGGTGGGTGAAGAATCGTTTAGGACCGTGTTTGCAATCCTCTACGGTTGAGCTCCCAGGTGCCTCCCAGTAATCGGGCCATGGGCTGTGTGCATGCCCTCCTATTTCCACTATACAGCAGACTGGTGATTATTGTTCTACTGGCGACCAGACTGCTGTACACCCCGATAGTGACGTCATCACTATTGAGATTTTATCTCATAAATGCTGTTTATATTTGTCCTCTTGTGAGTGCAAGTCCAAGAGACCTTTTTTTATTTTTTATACAATGTTAAATTTAGCCTACAGTATCACGCTATGGAGCTTGCGCTTCTTTTTTTCTCTCTCTATATATAAACACACACACACACACACACACATTATGTTTGATATGTGTTGTACTCTTTAGGTTATTTTTTTAATTATTTAGGTACTTCCCTACCCAGGCTTTTTTTTTTTCATACTGGGCACAACCATTATCTGATTATACACATATCTAGAAAGCACATTATAGTGCTACTTCACTGTTTTTGTATATACAGTATGTGTGTGTGTGTGTGTATATATATGTGTGTGTGTGTGTTTATGTATGTATTGTGCTTTAGTCGCTGGATAATGGGCAGACTTAGTATGGAAGTGATCCATTCCACAGTTTCACAGTTGCTGAGACTGTGGGACAGAAACTCCAGGCCAGAGATTAGTGGTTCTGGCTTTTCCCACACCTAATTACTAGAACAGGTATTTAGAGCAGAGAGGGTTGCTTTTTCACTCTCTCTCCTAGAGCCTGGAGGCTGGGGGTATTGCAGCTCCCCTTCATCCAGTTCGGGGAGGGTGCCCACTTCACATACTTCAGCATCTGAGGATTTAATGGGACGCTGTCCCCATCTCAAAGTCATGGACTCAATGTTATTCTGTGTGTTATTTTAAGTTGGTAAGTGGCTTAGCCAGACAATATTGCAGATAGGGATATGCATGTGAGCTAGACTCCTGACAGGAGTAGATGTTATTTTTATGAGTTTATTTTATTCTTAAAGTGATGGTGTTTAAACATGTGTAGTGTCACTAACGGAAGAATAAACTGCTGGAGGTTGAGGGCTTAGTGCCCCTTGTGTGTATACACGTGTTTGTCCCCCGTTTATGCAAAACAAATCCTAGAAGACTGTGTCAGGAAGAGCCTGGGCAAGCGGTAGCGCTACATAAAGGGAGCAATTTGCCACAGTATGTATGTATGTATAGATATATATATGAAAAGAAGAAAACAAACAGGCGCATACCTAGTGTAATATCGTTATAAAATATATATTAAAGGAACATGAAATCAATCAAATGCCCACTCACAAAAGTACTGTAAAATCAAGCATGTATGAGATTGGCTCTCATTTGCCAACAACGCAGTCCTCTCGGCACGCCACGAGGTCCCAGCGTTCTCCTGTGTCGCTCCTCCGCATAACCGGAACCTTTTCCCTTAGGTGCCCGTCAGTAGAGTTCCTCCGGATACAAGTAGTTCAAGAGTTCTTATGAGCTGGTATAGAATGTATCCAATCCAACTCGCGGGGGACTCAGCAGCTCACATCCAGCAGCAATATTGTTCATATGTGAGTACAGCCACGGTTAGACCACGCCCTACGCATTTCATCATCAAAGATGACTTCATCAGGGGAAGTCATCTTTGATGACGAAACGCGCAGGGCGTGGTCTAACCGTGGCTGTACTCACATATGAACAATATTGCTGCTGGATGTGAGCTGCTGAGTCCCCCACGAGTTGGATTGGATACATTCTATACCAGCTCATAAGAACTCTTGAACTACTTGTATCCGGAGGAACTCTACTGACGGGCACCTAAGGGAAAAGGTTCCGGTTATGCGGAGGAGCGACACAGGAGAACGCTGGGACCTCGTGGCGTGCCGAAAGGACTGCGTTGTTGGCAAATGAGAGCCAATCTCATACATGCTTGATTTTACAGTACTTTGTGAGTGGGCATTTGATTGATTTCATGTTCCTTTAATATATATTTTATAACGATATTACACTAGGTGTGCGCCTGTTTGTTTTCTTCTTTTCACAGATTTTTGTCAGGGACTGGTGATCCCTTCAAAACGGGCTGCAGATACAAGGGTGTATCAATCATTGGAATAGGACTCTGTCTCTCTAAGTGTTTTTAATTTTTTTATTTTATTATTCATTTATAAATAATATTTTTTTATTGATATGTTTTTTATAATATTATGCTTTAGATATTCTTGGGAGTAGAAGTTTTTATCACATATGCCATCAGCAACAGTTATACCACCCCGCTAGGTTTTACTCAAATAGCCTATAGCAAAATAGTTCTTTATTGCACCGTCAGATATATATTCAGGATAATTTATAGGCGCTACTTCATATGTTCTTTTTTGTTGTGTCTCTCTCTCTCTCTCTCTCTCTCTCTATATATATAATATATCACACACACACGTGTGTATATTATATCTGTGTGTGTGTGTATATGTATTTATGTGTGTGTATGTATGTTTGTGTGTGTACGTCTTTATTTCCATAACGCAATCCATGTACATAACGTGTCACAGCAGTAATACACCGGACATCATAACACATAATGGGAATAAGCGGTTCAGACATAATCGTAACAATAGGAAAAGGAGTCCCTGCCCCGAAGAGCTTACAATCAAAGTGGGTAAGTAGGGAGAACGTACAGAGACAGTCGGAGGGTGTTCTGTTAAGTGCGTCTGCAGGGGACCAAAGTTAGAGCACCCGAGATGTAAAGGCCTCGGACATGGTGACATTCACAGCGCTGACGCTCAAGCAGGAGCTTTTTTGTGTCCCTGCATGAGCGTCAGCGCTTGTGATTCGGGTGGGAGGCGGGGCTAGTGCGCCACGTCACGGCGCCGACGTCACGGGCTGCCATTGGCTGTTGGCGGTCACGTGACCGGCCCTGAGCTTCCCTCAACGGGAAAACTTAAATTGTGCTGTCGGCTGCAATTCCACACGCCTCCGGAAGCGCCATCTAAAGCCGTACTCAATAGGGTTGATGTTTCCCCTCAACGCGGCTCAGCGAGGGCCAGCACGGTCTTTTTGACCATGGCCCTGACCTAAAGTATCAGCCGCGGAGCTACTCATATGCTGCGTTACAAAGGTGAGTTTTTAGATTGTTCTTAAAGGTGGAGAGAGAGGGTGCTAGTCGGGTATTGGGGGGAAGGGCATTCCAGAGGTGTGGGGCAGTCAGTGAGAAATGTTTAAGGCGGGAGAGGGCTTTAGATACAAAAGGGGCAGAGAGAAGACATCCTTGAGCAGAACGCAAGAGTCGGACAGAGTTGGGCTTTCGGACCTCCCATTCCCCGAACTTATAAACATATCGATTTGGTGGAGAGGGCGTCAGAGAGATCAGCCTTTCAATTGAATGCAACTCCCACCAGCAAAAAGGCCCATATTTATGTAACCCACTGTGTCTGCCATCAGCACAGGACATGGCCCCATTAAGAAGTACATTCCACTGGACCATGTGACTGGTCTTAGCCAGTGGAATGGCAGTTGGTGACAGTTGGAAAGGGTTTGCTGAGGGGACTGGTGGGGCAGTTTATGATATGGTGAGGCTGCTGCAGAACACTCTGCAAGGGCCTGCCCGGTCCATAGAGTGAGGTGGATTTTGCTGGCCAGTACAAAGTACAGGGACACCTCGGGGAGCACTGTAGCAGCTAAGGGGAGACATAGCAGGATGTAACAGCCAGAGGAAGGAGATCCCCTGCATTGTAACAGCCAGAGGAAAGAAGGAGACCCCCCTGCATTGTAACAGCCAGAGGATATAAAGAGATCCCCCTGTATTGTAACAGTCAGAGGAAAGAAGGAGATCCCACTGTATTGTAACAGCCAGAGGAAAGAAGGAGATCCCCCTGCACTGTAACAGCCAGAGGAAAGAAGGAGATCCCCCTGCATTGTAACAGCCAGAGGATATAAAGAGATCCCCTGCATTGTAACAGCCAGAGGAAAGAAGGAGATCCCCCTGAACTGTAACAGGAGAGGAAAGAAGGAGATCCCCCTGCACTGTAACAGGAGAGGAAAGAAGGAGATCCCCCTGCATTGTAACAGCGAGAGGAAAGAAGGAGATCCCCCTGCATTGTAACAGCCAGAGGAAAGAAGAAGATCCCCCCTCTATTGTAACAGCCAGAGGAAAGAAGGAGATCCCCCTGTATTGTAACAGCCAGAGGAAAGGAGGAGATCCCCCTGCATTGTAACAGCCAGAGGAAAGAAGTAGATCCCCCTGCACTGTAACAGCCAGAGGAAAGGAGGAGATCCCCCTGCATTGTAACAGCCAGAGGAAAGAAGGAGATCCCCCTGCACTGTAACAGCCAGAGGAAAGGAGGAGATCCCCCTGCACTGTAACAGCCAGAGGAAAGGAGGAGATCCCCCTGCATTGTAACAGCCAGAGGAAAGAAGGAGATCCCCCTGTATTGTAACAGCCAGAGGAAAGAAGGAGATCCCCCTGCATTGGGACACAGGTTATGTTTTCACAGTAAGGCTAAGGCCCTGCTCCCTCCGTCAGCGCGCCCGCACTGCAGACAGGCGGGGCGCTGACAGACACAGACCGCGATATGCGGTCTGTAGGGAGCGGGAGGGAGTGGGAGGTTTGAGCTGGAGCAGGGGGCGTGGCTTGAGCGGAGGGACCCGCTACTCTTTACCCCCCCTCCCTCCACGGGCTCGGGCTGGCACTCATACACACACGCAGACACACACACAGACAGAGGCAGGCACTCACGCACTCAGACACACACATACACACACGCAGGCACTCTCTCACACACACACACACGCGCACACACGCAGGCAGGCACTCATACACATACACACACAGAGGCAGGCAATCACGGACTCAGGCACACACATACACAAACACAGACAGGCACTCTGACACACATACACACACACAGACAGGCACACACATACACAAACACAGACAGGCACACACGCTGCTTTCACTCCACACTCCTCCCCGTTCCCCGAAGCCTCTCCTCCTCCCGAAGCCTCCCCTCCCCATTGGCTTACAGCCACCCCACGTGAGGCGTCAACGCTAGGGATCACCCTTCTCTTGTATCCCGTAGCGGCTGACGCGCCACAGCGTGTAGTAAGCTGTGCAGCCAGGGGGGACCGGGACCGGCTCGGGAGGATTCCCCTGCTGGTGGGGAACTCGCGTGTGGCCGCCCGCGCCGCCGGGCGCACCGGGTCCCAGGCCTAACAGTAAAAAGCAGCAGCTGCATCTGTTTGAATCCAGAGCTGCAACGAAAGGTTATTGTACAATTACCCTGTCTGATCACAGGGCATGTGAGCTAATATGCAGTGACTGTAACATATATAAAGACAGAGGCGCAGCGTTAGTGATTTGTTTTAGTAGGATTGCAGAAATACTGTGTGGTTATGTGGTCGCCCTGTGTGCGTATCCCTGTTCAAAATGATAAAGTAATATAAAGTTTGTTACAATTCCTTACAGTGTTGTTGTGTCTAATTACTCCTGCTTCCCACTCTGTGTACCCCCCACTATAAGAGTTAGGCTGCGTCCATAGATGGACCAGCCGTGCTGAGGCGTGCGGACGCTCCGCGCTGAGCCCCTGCATCCGCAATGAGGATGCCTTGAGAGGGGGCTCACGCGAGCATCCGCAGGCGTCCTGAGGCGTTGGAGGTTTCAGCCGAGCGCCAAGCTGTTTTTCAGCGCGCTGTCGGCTGAAAACCTCCAATCACTGTACAGCAGCGTCAACATCACGGCGCCGTGATGTCGGCGCCGTGACATTGACGTCAGTGCGTCGCGGGCGATTGGCCCAGCGACGTCACTGCCACGCCTCCAACCACCTCCCCCCGGCTCCCTTCGCGCACGCTGGCTCGCCTGTAAATCCGTGCAATCGCGCTGACTGAAGCAGGCGAGCCTCAGCGTTAGCGCGCCTCCGCTCTCCCCACACCTCTATGGCCCTGGCCTTACAGGACTCAGGCCCCCACCTCAGTGACAGCTTCTAAAGTCTGAGGTAAAGTAATGAGGGTTACATATAGTAAGCAGTGCGAAGACGCATTTAAATCCAGGGGCCTTAAGGTACAAACCCCGAGAGTTGGTAACAACCCCCCCCCCCCCCCCCAACATTTTGAAAACAACTTCCTTAAATGTCACCAGGATGACAGCAAACATTTTGCTGTTTTGGAAATGAAGAATGGCCGCTTGTCCGTCAAGTATTTCTAAACGTCTAGACCAGGGGCGCTCAACTCCAGTCCTCAAGCCCCCACAACAGGTCAGGTGTTCAGGAAATCCCTGCTTCAGCACAGCGGGCTCAATCAGTCCCTGCTTCAGCACAGGTGGCTCCGTCTCTGTTTCAGCACAGGTGGCTCAATCAGAGGCACAGTCTATGACTGAGCCTCTGATTGAGCCACCTGCGCTGAAGCTGGGATATCCTGAAAACCTGACCTGTTAGGGTGGCTTGAGGACTGGAGTTGAACACCCCTGCTTTAGCCCACCCTATCACCGTTAGAGCCAATATAAATAAGAGGGGGTCTTTGCTTGTGCAAACTCTTGTAGAACACACAGTGCCATGAGAAAGACGGGAGCAGCGAGAGGAGATCACCCCCCTCCCGAGTCCCAGCTCCCGTGTTTACATAATTACTTTAAAAATCTTTTTTTTTTTAAAAGAACTTGGCGTTGGAAGTAAACCTCTTGAACGGGTCGGCGCCATCGGTTTATTTTGGGCGTAGAAGGGACTGCGTTGTATGTTAATCCAGATCGACAGAGGGCGTTGTCCCAAGCGCCGACACGCTGAACGAGAGAACGAAAATGAGTGCACGCCATTCATTACCTTCGGCCAATGGGAAGCCGCCACCATGTACCCCCCGGGCACAAGATAATTGGAATTCGGGGTCCCGTTATCCAGCTGGAAGCTGTCCTGAGTTTCATCCTGGATTGTGCTGATGGAGGCCACACTTTCTTCATCGTACGCCTTGACGTGCGGGACTCGATCTGTCAGGGTGGGAAGAAAAGGTTAGCTAAGAAAAAAAAAACACGGCTCCTAAGCCCCTTTTAACTTTGTGACACCACTGAACGTCACATGGGCGTCTCGGAAAAGTCCAGGTTAAGGCAGCTGCTCCGACAGGTCTCTTTGAAGACTGCATGGAAAGCAGCTCAGTGCTGCCTGCGGCAGCAGAGCAACTGAGAATAAACAGCCGCTGTTGTCGTGCGGACACGGAGACAAGGATCATTGTTGGCCAACCGCAAGCCGTTGCCTTTTCATCTCTATTTTATAAGTCATTCAGGTGCTACATGGCCGAGCGCTTTCACTACACTACGCCGCAACTGGATTTGTACCAAGACTAGTTGCAAACACTTCCAGCTTCGCATTGCAAAGCCAGTATAACCAGCCTCACACTGAGGAAATGCAGAAGGTTGGAAAAGCTGTCTGTGAGCAGGTTTACTGGCTCTGCACTTCTGTAAACAGGCTGTGCTGAGAAGCTGTGTAATGCGGCAGGCAGAAGCTTATATGGCTCCATGTTACAATGGACACGAAGCAAAGAGTGACACCGGTTGCTCATTTGCATGTCATTACCCCCAATCCCTGGCAACAGTGGAAGCACTGCATGCTAAGAGATAATGGGGAAGGGCAGGGCGGCAGACGTGTGAACGTGCTCACACATGGGGTTTTTATTTGTTGTACACTGTACGGTGGAGGGTGTGTGTCACTTTTATTCTGACCCTAACTTATTTGGGGTCTGGCTTTAAACAATATATTTTCATTTTCACAAGGCTCTGAATGGGGGGCTGGGACAGGGTTGGCGCTTATCAATCTGGTGTTGTTTCTGCTTATGTGAACCCCTACCTCATCCATGTAGAGTATTTAATCAGTAACAAGAGTCGGCAATACGCCTGTGCTAGGTCTCTCTCAACAAACCGTGACACATAATGGAGGCGCTAGCGCGGCCCACAGTGGTAAGAAACCAACTTTAAACGGGGTTTAAAAATCCTAAATTTAAAACCTTTAACCTTTGCGGTGTGGGAATTCCCGCGGTCCCCAGGGTCGTGACCTGCTCTCTTCCCTCCAGGAATGGAAGACAGAGACCATGGCGCTTGGGGGGCAGATTCGTCAAGCTCCGATGCGCCGGGCCGGACCTGAGCTAGCGACAACTGCCATTCATGTCAATGAAGGTCGACGCCGGATCGGTTGGGATGCCCGCTTCGGAGACTGAAAAATCTGCCCCCTAGGTCCTTATTCAACATGCAGTGAAGCCTCTTCCATGTGCTGAAGAAGACTTTAGTCCCAGTTCATTTCGACAACAGCTAATCTCTTCTCCGGCAGCGACACAGAGAACTATATTAACTGTAGGAATGAGGTTCACTGAATGTCCTAAGGGTCACCTGAGTCTCGGCCCTAGGGTCATTTAGTCAATGTCATAACTACACTGTAAATGTCAGAGTAGCTTAGGGGTAAGAACACTCTTTGAAATAGGCGAATCTGGTCCGAATCCCAGTGTCTCCTTGTGACCACGGGGAAATCACTTTTATCTCCCTGTGCCTCTGCCACCAAAATTAGATTGTAAGCTCTTCAGGGCTTGACGTGCATGGGGTTTGCAGCACAAAAGTGGACGCGGCTGTACATACCGCATTTCTGCACCTCCCGGTCATCGCTGTCACTCCCCTCAGACGATGAGGACGAGGACGAAGAGGAGGAGGAAGACGAGGAAGACGACGATGAACAAGAGGACGACGAGGAAGAGCTGGATCCTGAGCGGGAGCAGGAAGATGAGGAGGAGGAGGAGGAGGAGGATCTGGACGAGCACGATGAGCGATTGGAGTCGGAATTGGAGCTGGACCCGGACCCTTGTTTGCGGATTCTCTGTTTTTTGGAAGCCAGGTTTGGGGTGAGGGGTTCAGTCCTCGCTGCCACCATGCGCCTATCTGTTTCCAACTTAACAGTTGGCTTATGGTCTACAGCTTGGGCCCAAGGACTATTGATGGTGTTTATGGACTCCGGCTTTATCCAGGCAGTGGTCTGCTCAAGGGATGCAAACTCCTCTACCGATGATGGGGTCTCCTCTTTGAGGACCTCGTTTTTAACTTTGACCTCATCATTGGTGATCCCTTTCAGGTCTTGTACCCTTGACTGTGGAGTGAGAGGGGATGCAGACAAAGCCACCTGGTTGGGTAGGGGTAAGAGTGGGGTTGAAGTTCTTGAAGAAGCCCCTTTATTCTGATTGTAGTTCCTCTGGGAAACCATGAAGGACAGCTCGGGGTCCCGCAGAATGTGGTAGTCTGTCCTGCTTACCCCGTGCTTTGCCGCCCCGATCAGCAAATCCCGGTCGTGATTTCCACATTCCCACCACACCGGCAGATCTGGGTTAGGGTGGCAAAGTTTCAAGCGCTCAAACAGCTGTGGGTGCCGGATAGCCTGTTCTCGCACCTTTCGAAGGAGCTCAATGCGGTACAACGTTCGGGAAGCTCTCTCTTCTGTAATCGGTTGAATAGATATGGTAGGGTCGACAAATTCTGAGAACGAGAACAAAAAAGATTTCAGGCTATTTTTTTTGGCAGGGGGTGGGAGGGGTAAATCTCATTCTATAGGCAGGAAGATTCTCAATTCTGCGCCCATGCTTGAAGTATGCACCAACCTTCATTTATGTTATAAAATTGCTCAACACGGCTATTTCACAGTCTAAAAAAAGGTAGATACTTTTTAGGATAGGTGGGCAAAAGAGAAACAAACCAGAAGAGATGCGGCTCATATTTAGCGCTATTTCATGTGACACCTTATGGGCCAGACGGTGTTTTCGGCAGTGGAAAGTGTCTTATTGAATTGCAAATGCTTCGGAAATATGGGCCATGGTGGAGAGATTGGGAGAGAAGGGGGTATGGATAAGTGAAGAGATTGGGAGGGAAGGGGGTATGGATAAGTGAAGAGATTGGGAGGGAAGGGGGTATGGATAGGTAGAGATATTGGGAGGGAAGGGGGTATGGATAGGTGGAGAGATTGGGAGGGAAGGGGGTATGGATAGAGAGAAAACAAACATCCTGTATTATCTTAACCAGATTGGAACTTGTCCCTGGATTCGCTGGTTTTGGCGACTTTAGTAAAGCGCGTCGGTTTTCATAAATTCATTTAACAAGGTCAAAAATCCTGCAAAATGTTGCTCATGTTAAAGAAAAGAAACAATGGTAGGACTTCGACCGGGATAAAAACGAAGGACACTAATCCAGCCATGGTTGGGACTTGGAAGAGAATGGATCTCGGTTTATGTTAGAGATAACTCCCCCCCCCCCCCACGCAGATACTATTTCCCTATATATACACATATATATGACACACCTTCTTTGGAGGGAAGGCGACACACCCTACGGCACATTGCTATAAAGGCGTATAAGTACTTCTCCAGGCTCTCGTCCGTCTTCTTATGCAGCCTGGCCATGGCTCGGAACTTTGTCCAGTCAAACTGCCCCCTTCCTGGATCAAACACCACCCCGAACGTGGAAACCACTCGGTAGAAATCGGCTTCCTCTCTCCGGGTCCATCTGGGCTCAATGAAGACGTGTAGAAAATATAGACACATGTATATACATTAAAATAGACATACGCACATGGATTATTAACCTGCGGGGAAATATCAGACATTCAGTGCAGTGCACAAACCTTTGTTGTCGTTCGATTTTGGCTGCCATTTTTGGATTGAGCGTGGCCTCTTCGTACGAGGCCTGCGTCACCGTGGCATGCACTGGGAACACCTGCAGGATCGGCGGGACCTGCTTAACCTTGGTGGTGCGCTGGAAGGCGGTTACCAGGCGGCGTAAACGCGTGGTCAGCGCAGACTGTGTCGGCCAGAAGCCCTTATCTCCCTCCGTGAGTTGCCCATCTGCGCACACACAACGCACAATGAGCAACGTGTTGTACAAAGAATCTATATACAGGTGTAGCAAGACTAAGGCTGCGGCCAGGCTGCTCGAGCGCCATGACATCATGTGCTCTGCTTGGCTGTGCGATTCCTGGTCAGCAAGCTGTGCGCGCGTGGGGCGTGTTGGGGGGCGCGGCCATGACGATACTGAGCCGGTTTGCCCTCATTGGGCAAACCGCTCATGTGACGCGTCAGAAACAAATTTGCTTGCCTCTGCAGGCAGCTGAGCGCCGTGCACTCACGGGCATACGCTGGCCACACACATTGTAGATGTGTTTCATCGCGGCGAGCGCCAGCCCCCGCTCAGCGTCACCCTGGCCGCAGCCTTACTGGGCGTGTTGCTGCTGCCGATCCAGAAGCATGGACCCCCCCATATAGCGCGATCGCGGCAGACGTTTGCGTGTTTGCCCGAGGTGCTGCGGACAGCAAGTCTTACTACATTTGTATATGCATTCAAAAAAAGAGATTTGGGGGAGTTGAACTTTGACATCAGATAACCACTTAACACACCTACTGTAGTCTGTCCATTCTACCGTCTGCTGTGAAATCTCAGACCCTATCGGACCGCTGTTTTTTCCCCATATTAAGGATCCCCTTCTGTCTATCCCAAGGTATTTTTAATTCCTTTAGCCTCTACCACCTTTGCTGGGAAACCCTTCCACGAATCCACCATCTATTGCCCCCGTCTCACATCTCCCCTAAGCCGCCCACCCTTCAGCTTCCCCCCCCTCTTTCTTCTCGCCTCCAAGCTGTCCGGGTACACTAGCCTTTCCTGATAAGTTGCAAAACAAAATGACCCTACAAGTGGAATGCAATTGTTTTTTCTTACCTCCGTCTGCTATAACGAGGTCACCAGGAGAAGAAGCATCATCCTGTGGAAGAGGAAAGATCTTTAGGGACCACGGGATCTACTTGCAAACCAGAAGAATCTCTGTGCCTGAGGATCAGTAGTCATACTCAGTTGTCCATCTGACACCCTTTGGATTAAAGATGCAATCGTCACCCCCCCCCCCCCCCCCAACAAAATCAAGTATCAAGCTACTATGTCACAGCTTTCTATTGGTTGCCAGAGTGTGGCTGACCCCAGTGGCCATATTGTTTCTCCCAGACAAGCACTTGGTAGGTCTTTTCAAATTGAACTCTCTGAGGAATGGTGGGGTCCCCGTAGCTTGGAGTGCCCAGTTCTGCTCCAGGGGGAAGGGGGGACCCCTCGCTTCAAGTAAACAAATAAATTAAATATTTTGAAACAAATATGAGCAGCACGGATACGGCTTTAAAGACATAAGTGGTTCCTATATGTCGAGGCCATCTGGGATAAGTGGGTGTCCCTATATGTCGAGGCCATCTGGGATAAGTAAGTGTTCCTATATGTTGAGGCCATCTGGGATAAGTGGGTGTTCCTATATGTTGAGGCCATCTGGAATAAGCTCCACTCAAGGATGTCTTCTCTCTACCCCCTTTGTATCTAAAGCCCTCTTCCGCCTTAAACCTTTCTTACTCACTGCCCCACACCTCAGAAATGCCCTTCCCCTCAATATCCAACTAGCACCCTCTCTATCCACCTTTAAGACCCACCTTAAAACACACCTGCTTAACAAAGCATATGAGTAGCTCCATGGCTGAAACTATACACCTACTATACATAAAGCTTGGCCCCTTGCAGACACACTTACCAGAACACCCTCCTACTGTCTCTGTATGTTCCTCCTACCAATTAGATTGTAAACTCTTCAGAGCAGGTACTCCTTTTTCTAAATGTTACTTTTATGTCTGAAGCGCTTATTCCCATGATCAGTTATTTGTATTATTTGTTATTTATATGATAACGTGTATTACTACTGTGAAACGCTATGTACCCCTGTACATTAATGACGCTATATAAATAAAGAGATACATACATGCATACATACAAGTGGATGTTGAGGCCACCTGGGATAAGTGGGTGTTGATATATATTGAGGTAATCGTGGATAAGTCCCTGTAGCTTGTGGTGGGATATGTTCTGATATTCTGAGTAATCAACGTTATTGCAACCCGTGACGTGCGCTGCAGAGGGACATACCCAACACGCCAGCAGGACAAGCCGCCGTTATTTTGAATCTGCCACGCACGAGAAGGGGGCAGGGCTATTATGCTATTTCACACCAGCGGAGCGGGCCGCGGGCTGCAATAACGTTGGCTACGTGTGTATAATGCACAGATGGACACGGCTAAACTGGCCACTTGTATTAGAAGTACAGAACGTGACATAGGGATGTGATGGGGGACCGGCCTTTACCTCCATGTCATCTTTAAACAACGCAGGAGCTGGTTTATATTCTGGATCTTCCACATCCCTGTTAACATGAGGAGAGAAGACGGTGAATCTTGGATGCCCTCGTCCACCCTCTCCCATGCTTAGCCCAGGCTCGCTGTCCTCTAGCTCAGGGGTCAACTCCAGTCTTCAAACCCCCCCCAACAAGTCGAAGACTGAGCCACTGATTGAGCCACCTGTGCTGAAGCAGGGATATCCTGACAACCTGGCCTGTTGGGGAGTCTTGAGGACTGGAGTTGAGCACCCATTGCCCCGGCTCATTCTGCGCTGCTTCACACCCAAATATTTCCTACCCGTCTATATAATCGTTTGCCCGCTGCTCTGCCGCCACAGCCTTCTCGTCCGGTTTGCCAGCTCTTTCCAGGAAGCACAGTGCTGGGTCTGCCCGTATAGTGTTATACTTCTCGTAGCCTAGGAGCAGAAGAGCAGAAAAGATTTCACCTAGTGAGGGGGCAGCCGACATTTTGTTCCGGATGCCAATAAATAGGCATGCCTCTATCCTACTTGCCACCCCTCCCCTCTCCCTCAAATGCCCCACTCCACTCTCTCCCTCAAATGCCCCCCCATCTCACCCTCAAATTTCCACTTCTCCCTCAATTCCCCCCCTCTCCCTCAATTCCCCCCCCTTCTCCCCCTCTCCTTTAATTCCTCCCCCCCCCCTCAAATCCCCCTTCTCCCTCAATTTCCCACCCACATCTCTCCCTCAATTCCCCCCCCCCTCTCGGCTTAATTCTCCCCCCCCCCCCCCCCCCACACGGCTCAATATCGGCTCAATTCCTCCCCTCTCTCTCCCTCAATTCCACCACCTCTCACCCTCAAATCCCTGCCCTTCTCCCCCTCTCCCTTAATTCCTCCTCCCTTCTCCCCCGCAAATCCCCTCTCCCTCAATTCCCCCCCCACATCTCTCCCCCAATTCCCCGCCCACATCCCTCCCTCAATTCCACGCCCCCATCTCTCCCTCAATTCCACGACCCCATCTCTCCCTAATTCTCTCCCTCAATTCCCGCCCCCCCCCATCTCTCCCTCAATTTCCCCCCTCAATTCCTGTGATCATGGCAGGCCGCTGGACAAGCCAGGTCTAATAAGTGCATGTTTACATGGCACGTCGGAGCGGCAGGTCTAAACCCCCACCTCTTGTATCATACTTATGCCCCTCAGGCCATCACCCTACCTCCTCGCACCATACAGTATCTTAGCCCCAGTGGACACAGCATCCCCTGCTCCGGGGTTAGAGAAGGGGTCTCAAGCAAATCTACCTCGTGTGAAGCCTCTTCTCGAGCTCAGGGGTGGGAGGACGCTCAACGGCGCCTTCCTATGGATAAGGCAGGATGTACACGATGTATAGTTGTCCATGTGAATTGAGTCCTACTCACCGTGCTTAAATACGCCAATGAGGAGAGACTTGTCCGCATCTGCATCCCACCAACTCACCGGCACGTCCGAATGGTCAGGCTCAGGAACCCACAGGTCAATATCACTAAAAAGTTACCCAATGGAAATACCATAAGCCATCACAGGACATTGCGGTCTTTGTGACCAAACCGTGAGAGCAACCAAAGGAAATAAGTGTGTGCTCCCCTATCTAACCACTACTCGGCACCACACCGGGACACAGATTAACGTGATGGCAAGGAGGTCCACTGCTATCCACCAAGCACTCAATAAGCCAACGATGACCGTTATATGTTAATGATGACCATGGACGATCATTGGTCCTGAATTAATGTTTGTTTTTTTAGACACTCACAATGTAATAATGGCACAACTGTTAAAAAGTACAATTCGACAAAGCAAAGATCCGTTTTAACTCACAATATATAGTAATAATATTCATTTTCTTTCACAGTGCGGCGGCACATTACACAGAAAGCTTCCAATCTACATGTGGCTCTTCCCTGAACAGCAGGGAGATAACGCAACAAGCCCAGGAGCCGACACTGGGATATGGACCCGGGGAGAGACGGGCTACACCACTGGCCCTAACCCAAGCCAAATATCGCAATGGGATCTACCTGGAATCCACCCCATCAGAAACCTTCTGGCATTGACTGCCAATCACCTCTTGTTTCAGATAGTACAGCATCCTCACTCTGAGCAGCACCCTGAAATACAGAGGGGAGATGGGCCAATTAGTCAAAAATCGAGCCACAAATGACCTAAAGATTTTTGGAGGGGAAGAGAGAGCGAGGGGGGAGGGAGAGAAAAGGGGGGGGGGGGGGAGAGAAAAGGGGGGCGGGGAGAGATAGAGTGAGAGGGGGGGAGAGACAAGGAGAGAGAGGGGGGCAAAGAGAGAGAGATGGAAAGAGGGGAGGGTGAGAGAGAGGGGAGGGACAGGGAGAGAGAGATGGAAAGAGGGGAGGGTGAGAGAGGGGAGGGAGAAAAGGAGCGAGACAGAGGAACAGAGAGGGGGGAGAAAGAGGGCGGGGGGGGGGACCGGCAAAATATATTTCATTGACACTCCCACACATAATAAAAAATTTAATAAGACCGATACTGACAAGCCGAAGACCCCTTGTGATGAATGGGGTACTAGTCTCAGGCCCAGCAGGATCAGAACCCACAGCCTCTGGTATTCAGAGCAGCAGAGCTAGCAGTGAGTTAAACCAGCTGCTGGATATCTAAGGCTGCGCTTATACAGCCGGCGACACCCGTTGCCACGAGTTGTATTTTGAAGTTTAGGCGACGTTGCTTGATGACGTCATAAAAGGGGCGGGCAGAGGCACGGAGAAGCTCCTGATTGGCCGCAAGGGGAGACCGTTGCCGAAAAAAATCAAATAACAGTGACTACCAGATTTCTGGTAGCGCTGTCGCTCCGTCGCGTGCACTATAAGCGCCGGCGACAATGCGACGGCGATGTCGTGTCACGTGCACTATAAGCGCAGCCTAATACAGAGAGAATCATAACTTACATTGTGTCATTTATCCTGCGGCTGCTAAGAGCAGCGGTAACCTCACCACGGTTAATACCTCACCATGGTTAATACCTCACCATGGTTAATACCGGGTTAAACTACACCATGTTTAATACCTCACCATGGTTAATACCTGGTTAAACTACACCATGGTTAATACCTGGTTAAACTACACCATGGTTAATACTTGGTTAATACCTCACCATGTTTAATACCTCCCCATGGTTAATACTTGGTTAAACTACACCATGGTTAATGTCTGGTTAATACCTCACCATGGTTAATACCTCACCATGTTTAATACCGGGTTAAACTACACCATGTTCAATACCTCACCATGGTTAATACCTGGTTAAACTACACCATGGTTAATACCTGGTTAATACCTCACCATGGTTAATACTTGGTTAATACCTCACCATGTTTAATACTTGGTTAATACCTCACCATGGTTAATACCGCAGATTCATTGGATTCAGTTACTCAGCAAAACGTGTCATTAACCCTTTCTCCGCCAGCGACTTTAGCGCTTAGGTTTAGCCTGGTAGTTTGACAAAGCGAATAGTTTTTGTCTGATTGCAAAAGCATAATCCCCACGATGAGCAAAATATTATACATTGGATCAGGGGGCTCAACTCCAGTCCCCAAGACCTCCCGAAACAGGTCAGGTTTTCAGGATATCCCAGCTTCAGCACAGGCGGCTCAATCAGAGGCTCTGTCAAACTGAGCCTCTGATTGAGCCGCCTGTGCTGAAGCTGCAACTGATTGAGGCACCTGCGTTGAAGCAGGGATATCCTGAAAATCTGACCTGTTTGGGGGTCTTGGGGACTGGGGTTGAGCCCCCCTGCATTAGGCATCAGAATGAGATATTTGCAGGGGGTGACCGTACAAACGGCAGTTTTTTTAAATGGAATTCAAGTGTTAGTTTGCAAAATGTTTTTTTTGTTTTTTTGGAATCTAAAGCGATTTCTGTAGGGTTTTATTTTTTAGTAGCAGAGAAGCTGCCCCCACTGACTGCATTTCCATCAGAGAAGCTGCCCCCACTGACTGCATTTCCAATGGGAGGTATTCCCAGGCTAAGGAAACAGAATAAAATGAGCAGAACGTGTGCACGGGCTCTGGGGGGAGCTCCATTTTAATCTTCTTAATACGGCGGTTCTCAACTCCAGTCCTCAAGAACCCCCAACAGGTCAGGTTTTCAGGGTATCCCTGCTTCAGCACAGGTGCCTCAACCCACTGATTGAGCCACCTGTGCTGAAGCAGGGAAACCCTGAAAACCTGGCCTGTTGGGGGTTCTTGAGGACTGGGGTTGGGAACCACTGGTCTAAGACAGGGGGGCGGGGGTGGGGGCAACTCTAGTCCTCAAGAGCTACCAACAGGTCAGGTTTTTAGGATATCTCTGCTTCAGCACAGGTGGTGCAGTTTTCGACTGAGCCACTGATTGAGCCACCGGTGCTGAAGCAGGGAAACCCTGAAAACTTGACCAGTTGTGGGGGTGGAGGGTGGGTTGGGCTTGAGGACCCCACTCCCCCGTCTTAATACATCAAACACTTCCATCTCCTCAATGGAGCATCCGCACCCCAAGAACAGCAGCAGCTTTGGAAAGGGCAAAACGAGAGCAGGATTCCTCATTACAACAGACACGTACTTGTTGCAGTGGTGCTTTAAGTGCTTCTTGTAGCCCTCATCCTGCAGGAGGTGCTCGGGGTTGTACTTTCGGAGCCACTCGGCCTTGTGGATGTCAAAGGTGCTCGCCTGGATTTTCCCCTTCTTTCCCTTTCTCCCCCGCGGTACCGGAGCGGACAGACCTACAGGGCAGAAGAGGTACAACTCCTGGGCAGGGGTCGCCAGGCGGCTTCTCCACAAATACGGGACACGATGGTGAAAGGTGCGACACGCTCGAGCCACTCACACCCCTCCGCGCTGTTTCCTCCTCTCCTTGGCCCCACCCCCAGGCTCCTGACATCTCCTCCTGATTGGCTGCTGCTGGGTAAAGCATCCAATCAGGATGGCGGAAACTGCCCAGCCCCCAAGCAACAGCCCTTCTCTCTCCCTGCCTGGGGAAATCCAGCGGCCCCCGCAAGCCGGTCACTATATCCAGAGAGGTAACACCGGTATACACATACACGCCCAGAGAGGTAATACCGGTATACACATACACGCCCAGAGAGGTAATACCGGTATACACATACACGCCCAGAGAGGTAATACCGGTATACACATACACGCCCAGAGAGGTAATACCGGTATACACATACACGCCCAGAGAGGTAATACCGGTATACACATACACGCCCAGAGAGGCAATACTGTATACACATACACGCCCAGAGAGGTAATACCGGTATACACATACACACCCAGAGAGGTAATACGGGTATACACATACACGCCCAGAGAGGTAATACCGGTATACACATACACGCCCAGAGAGGTAATACCGGTATACACATACACGCCCAGAGAGGTAATACCGGTATACACATACATGTCCAGAGTTGTAATACTGGTATACACATACACGCCCAGAGAGGTAATACTGGTATACACATACACGCCCAGAGAGGTAATACTGGTATACACATACACGCCCAGAGAGGTAATACCGGTATACACATACATGTCCAGAGAGGTAATACCGGTATACACATACACGCCCAGAGAGGTAATACCAGTATACACATTCACACCCAGAGAGGTAATACCAGTATACACATACACTCCCAGAGAGGTAATACCAGCATACACATACACGCCCAGAGAGGTAATACCGATATACACATACACGCCCAGAGAGGTAATACTGGTATACACATACACACCCAGAGAGGTAATACTGGTATACACATGCACGCCCAGAGAGGTAATACCGGTATACACATACACACCCAGAGAGGTAATACTGGTATACACATACACGCCCAGAGAGGTAATACCGGTATACACATACACGCCCAGAGAGGTAATACCGGTATACACATACACGCCCAGTGTTACCTCACTTTTTACTGGACAGTGTCCAAATACAGGACAGTCCGGTTCAATACTGGATACCTGGCAACCCTACTGCTGTGCCCCGTGCACCCTTCGGGTACCAAAAAGGCAACAATAAACTAGATGGAAAACCCCCGTTGCCCCCAGCTGATGGAAACAGAATGGAAGGGGACTCCAGTTCTGTGCCCATCGGGCCAGCCCCTGGAAAACGTACCTGGTACGTGTTTAGGTCCTCTGGCATGCCAGGGCCTACAGCGTACCATGCACTATAAGGGTAAACATGGCCCGGCAACTAGTACACTTTGGTCCTAGTAGGCATTCACTGGTAAAAGACCAAGCAGAGGCACCACCAATCTGTTGAGTAAGATACCAGTTAAATGACCAAAAATGGGTGGTTGCACGGACTTTAATGCATGGCCACATCATTATCCTACACAGTCATGAGGACCTTCTCCCAACTCCACATAGTATTATATCGCTTGAGACACTACATACCCAGGTGGTTCTGCAGCTCCCGCGTCTGTCCATCCTCCGTCGGAGTGATGAGGTCCCATATGAAGCTCTTGATCTTCTCATCACCCCTGTAGTGCACCAGGCAGTAAGCCAGCAGCGCCCGGCAGATAGTCTCCACGTCCTGCTCATTCAGCTGCCTCTTAAAACGGCCGTGGGACAAGATATCTCTCCACCGACCCCACCTGGATCAATGACACACGTGTATCACATTTACCTGTCTTATACGCAGAGGCACATTGTATTGCGATCCTATACACACCGCTACACAATACTGGCACAAATACTGTGGGTTAGGAACCTCGCTCAAAAAACCCTAGATGGTGTTAGCGTGCTGCCAAGGGAGTGTAGGTATAAAGATAAAGAGATGTGCCTAAAGGAGGCACCAGAGGTCCCTTTTGAGAGGCGCACAGCAAACCTTTATAGTATAATGTGGTCAGGGGTGAACTAATATACATAAAATAAAAAAGATTTATTTAATAACTTCGTTAAAATCGTGTAGTGTAGTGTGATGTATATGACACAGATAAAAATAGACTGGTAAAGTCTATAGTACTGCTCAGTTATCCTATTCACTACCAATGGTGAACAATGCTAAAGAGATGGTTATACTAAAGTTGCACTCATAAGAGAGCTATCAGGGTGTGAAGTATTGCTGCTTGTAGCTGATCCCTGAGTCCTGACTAAATGGTGTACTGTACATCCGTTTGCTATCGATGCTAAGCCTCACATAGGTGTCCTGAGTATGCAGGGGATATCTGCTAGCAGAGAATAGCCAGTATGTAAAGGCTCTTAATGGGCTAGACCCTGTGCTTATATCATGGACGTGGTCACCGTGGAGTCCTGAAAGCACATACCCAGCCAAAAAAGGTAAGTAAGATGGCTGTAAACTGCAGGCGGTGTCTTATACTGTAGCGCTAACAGCACATATATTATAATGTTTAATTACTCTGTATCACCAGGACTGGTGGAAATATAGTGTTCTGCACAGTGGTACTGTGTTTATTATTTTTATTGGAGGGATCCCTCACTGCGCATGTGTCACAATGTGCTTGTGTGGATCAATATTTTGCACATCAGAGCAGGTGAGATCAGTACACAGTAAAAATCACCTATGAAAAACGGGTCAGGTTTTTCACTACAGGTATATGCAGTTTTAACCTTGAAGCCTAGTATGCTCTCAGAACAGGACAAAGGGCTAAAATAACAGTTTTTTTTAGAGAGTGCCCTTTCTCAGTGCTTCATATCAGAGTAGCTGTTCTAATGTTTATCCTCTTCACACATATATATATATTGACTGCCAGATATAGTTTAAACGAATCAGATCCCCAGCTGCACATAGTTAAGTGCTGGATCTAGGCAGGGAAAGTGTGTATGTTTCCTAGGAAGCTCCACTAGAAACGGGTCAGGTTTATGCTACAGGTATATACAGTATGGGGTATTCCCCTCTGTGTATTAACATATAACAGTTATATGTTAATACACAGAGGGGAATACCCCATACTGTATATACCTGTAGCATAAACCTGACCCGTTTCTAGTGGAGCTTCCTAGGAAACATACACACTTTCCCTGCCTAGATCCAGCACTTAACTATGTGCAGCTGGGGATCTGATTCGTTTAAACTATATCTGGCAGTCAATATATATATGTGTGAAGAGGATAAACATTAGAACAGCTACTCTGATATGAAGCACTGAGAAAGGGCACTCTCTAAAAAAACTGTTATTTTAGCCCTTTGTCCTGTTCTGAGAGCATACTAGGCTTCAGGGTTAAAACTGCATATACCTGTAGTGAAAAACCTGACCCGTTTTTCATAGGTGATTTTTACTGTGTACTGATCTCACCTGCTCTGATGTGCAAAATATTGATCCACACAAGCACATTGTGACACATGCGCAGTGAGGGATCCCTCCAATAAAAATAATAAACACAGTACCACTGTGCAGAACACTATATTTCCACCAGTCCTGGTGATACAGAGTAATTAAACATTATAATATATGTGCTGTTAGCGCTACAGTATAAGACACCGCCTGCAGTTTACAGCCATCTTACTTACCTTTTTTGGCTGGGTATGTGCTTTCAGGACTCCACGGTGACCACGTCCATGATATAAGCACAGGGTCTAGCCCATTAAGAGCCTTTACATACTGGCTATTCTCTGCTAGCAGATATCCCCTGCATACTCAGGACACCTATGTGAGGCTTAGCATCGATAGCAAACGGATGTACAGTACACCATTTAGTCAGGACTCAGGGATCAGCTACAAGCAGCAATACTTCACACCCTGATAGCTCTCTTATGAGTGCAACTTTAGTATAACCATCTCTTTAGCATTGTTCACCATTGGTAGTGAATAGGATAACTGAGCAGTACTATAGACTTTACCAGTCTATTTTTATCTGTGTCATATACATCACACTACACTACACGATTTTAACGAAGTTATTAAATAAATCTTTTTTATTTTATGTATATTAGTTCACCCCTGACCACATTATACTATAAAGGTTTGCTGTGCGCCTCTCAAAAGGGACCTCTGGTGCCTCCTTTAGGCACATCTCTTTATCACAATACTGGCACAACCACATGCAATATTAATCACACAGCACTTTCAGATGTTCGCTGTCATAAACACAAGTGCCGGTAGCCATTCTGCTCAGCTAGCAGGGCTCACAATATGGCCGCTGTTCAGATATGTCTGGGCCAATAGGAAGCTGTGATATCATCGGTACGTCAGCCTATTGGCCCATGTGACGCGGGAGCTTCAAACCTGAAAGCCCAGCTTGCTGAGCCGGAGCAGCTACCGGCACCTACTTCGGAGGTAAGTATCTCCGGAAACAGGGGGCCCCCGGAGCTGAAATTAACGGGGTTCAGCTACAGAGACTCCTGCTTCAACCCGATGGATGGGAAAGGGGGATGGAGGGGGGGGGGTGTGAATCTAAAAAATATTTATGGATTGCTTCTACCCAGCACCGGTTCTGTCCAAATATTTTAACTCTGACACCAACGTCGCCTAACGAATGAAACTGAGGAGGACTCCGGCATTTGCTGCGTAGCCGCGTTCTGGTGACCAGCACTTCTTAACACAACAACCTTTTAACGTTGCGCAAGTCGGAGGCGAAAGAAGAGGGTTTACCCGTAAACCAGCAGGTTCTTCTCCACTCGGAAGCACTCGGTCCGCCCGTATCCGCTGGCGCGGTCATACGGCCGGCGCAGCTTGGGCTTGTCATCCCCCTCGCTCTCGGCTTCCGATAACTCGGCCAGCTCGTCCTTCGTGGCGCTGAAGGGCCGGGTCTGTTTTCTGACCCGCGGGGTGTCAATGACCAGGCTGTTCTGCAGAGGTCAAAACACCGGCAACATTAAAATGATGCATGCACACCGGGGTGATGTACGGGGCCTTAATATGGCCGACGCCGGCTTCAACACACAGGCCAGTCTCACGGAGTCATTTTGCATTTGCTCATTGCATTAATAATTATTAATATAGTAAATAATAATAATGCTGTACATAGGGGCAGATGCATCAAATCGGGGGCAAACTAATTGCCCTACATATTGAATAACAATATTTTTTCCTTTGATGCATCTTGTGCCCTCATTTTGCTCCAGAATGGCACCACTTTTGCCTTGATACATATGCCCCACAGAACTTTACAGGCACAATAAGTCTCTGCACCGCAGAGCATACAATCTAATTGTGGTACCCAAGGCTCAGAGAGCCGAGACCGGGATTACAACTAGGTTCAAACCTGCTTAATCCCAATGCATGAAACCCTGTATCCACAAGTTTCTCATACCCAACTATAGTATATACTGTATGATACACAGACACCATTATATTTAGGGGCTACAGTATGTAATATTGGAGCAACACTGGGGCATTTTCACCCTGCCCCCATATATCTGAGTAATTTGCTACAATTTTGCAGTCTGCCCCAGCTTGCACCTTGGGGAGAGTCAGTAGGAGGAGTTGGGGGGGGCGTTACACGGTGCACAGATTATAATGAGATGTATCACATTCTGTGTCTCTGCCCCAGTTTACACCTTGGGGAGAGTCAGTAGGAGGAGTTGGGGGGGGGGTTACATGGTACACAGATTATAATGAGATGTATCATATTCTGCGTCTCTCTGCTCCACTCTTTTTGCCTTTTATTATCCCCCAATAAAATCCTCCATATCTGAAGGAGCGTAGCTCGAACATACTGCATCAGACTTAAGAAACTCTGCTTCATAAAACTCAAATGAACACACCACACGATACAAAATGATACTTACTCTGCCGCTCACAGAATCTAAGTCAATTTCTGCTTTTTTGGCCCATTTCTGCCAGAAGTTTGGATCGTCTAAAGAGATGTCCGTTCTGTTTCCAGAAGCAACAAAACTGGCCTGCGAGTTAAACACACACAAGGTTAGCGACCACCGAATATAAAACACTTGATTCTTAAAGCAGCAATCTCACCCCCCCCCCAAAATAACCCCCCCTTTTTCTCTACAATATTAGATTTAGGGGTTTCCTCTAGAGCAGAGGCGGCCTACTGTAGTCCTTAAGGGCCGTCAACAGGTCAGGCTTTAAGGATTTCCAGGCACAAGTGGCTCAATCAGTGGCTCAGTCAACAACTGCGGAAGCAGGGATATTCGTAAAACCTGTCCTGTTGGTGGCCCTTGAGGTTTGTACAGCTGACTGATGACATTTTCCGCTCCGTGAACCCCCCTCCCCCCCCCCCCTCCCGCCTACTCCCGAGAGGGGAAGTTTCTTGCAGGGGAAGTTTCTTGCAGGGGAAGTTTCTTGCATTACTTTCTGGTTTTTTTAAGGGGGTTTAGATGGCCCTCCACTAAGAAGCTGCAACGGATAATGTTACGGATTCCTAATGGTCAGATTTGGCAGCCATTTTGTTTCCCCTGAAGGGACATTTAAACCCGGAAACTTTACTTGTATATATGACTGGAACCCAAACATAGGATCATGGGCTCCCAAATCATACAAAGAATAAAGGACAAAACATAGATACACACAGACCCACACCTGTATATATACTGATATATAGATACACACAGACCCACACCTGTATATATACACTGTTATATAGATACACACAGCCCCACACCTGTATATATACAGTTATATAGATACACACAGACCCACACCTGTATATATACTGTTATACTGTGTACACACAGACCCACACATGTATATATACTGTTATATAGATACACACAGACCCTCACCTGTATATATACTGTTATATAGATACACACAGACCCACACCTGTATATATACTGTTATATAGATACACACAGACCCACACCTGTATATATACTGTTATATAGATACACACAGACCCACACCTGTATATATACTGTTATATAGATACACACAGACCCACACCTGTGTATATATACTGTTATATAGATACACAGACCCACACCTGTATATATTATAAATACACTGTTATAGATAGAGAGGGGGGGGGGGTAACTTCTATTTGGGCGCTTTGCGCTCTCCTTCCCTGTATATTAGTACTCAAAAAAGTCCACGTCCATGTCTCGTGGAAAAGCACCATTCAGTCAATCTGTCCCTAAATGTAACATCTTTTATCTCCGCCCCATTTCAGGGAGTGCTCAGCACCTCTGTCCCGCGGCATCATTCAGCTCGTGCAGCCACACCCGCCCACCACGGTGATACCTTGGCGAACGTCGAGCCTCGTCCTTCGGACTCGATGGTGATGGTCTTCGTCCGCCGCTGCAGGATCTGGTCTATATCTTCTTCGCAGAACTTCGATCCTTCGTCTTCCTCGTCCATGATCGCCCCGTACGCCCCGCGCCGCAGGAGGTCTTCGATCTCCTTTTTGGAAAGCTGTTGAATCTGTTGGACGATATAAGGGAAAAACAACGGTCAAGCAAATAAGGAGACTGCCACACCGATTCATAATGCAATCCTTCAGTCCAGGGATGGCCAACTCCAGTCCTCAAGGGCCACCAACATGTCGGGTTTTCAGGATATCCCTGCTTCAGCACTGGTGGCTCAATCAGTGGCTCAGTCAACGACTGCACCACCTGTGCTGACGCAGTGATATCCTGAATACACAATCTCTTGGTGGCCCTTGAGGACTGGAGCTGACCGCCCCTGCTATAGATTTATCCAAGAAGAGACAATTGCTTAAAATGGGACCTGTTGCTTCCGCTATCGTTGGCTTATCGTCGAGCTTAATGTGTCGTCTGCTGTTGGATGTGGTCAGCGTGCGGTTTATGGGCACCAACGGTGGCAAATAAGGTCACACTTACACCCCCAACGCTGTTCTCTCTCCCGCTCATGCTCTGCAGAACAGCCTTGTCCAGTCCCAACTTCAGACTCGCCCGATCGAACATCTCCCTCTCGTACGAGTTCCGCGTAATCAGTCGGTAAACCTTCACGGCCTTGTTCTGGCCAATCCGGTGGCACCGAGCTTGGGCCTACGAAAGAGACGAGAGACAAACTCATTTGCACGTTTTGCACACATCCCATACAGAAGTAGCCAATGCTTCTTCCGTGGGTGGCATGTCCTCCGCTGCATCGCGCCAGAGGTTCCAATAACATTGGCCACATCCTTAAGTGGAATTCTATACAGCAGTTAAACTGCACACAAGGATTCTGGGTAATGACATTCCAGTTAGCACTCTGGGTATCATGCGGGCATAGTAACGAGGATACAATATTGACCTGTAGATCGTTCTGCGGGTTCCAATCAGAGTCGAATATGATGCAAGTGTCGGCTGCAGTCAGGTTAATGCCCAGACCTCCGGCCCTTGTGCAGAGCAGGAACACGAAGCGGTCCGAATCCGGCTTGCTGAAGCGATCGATAGCGGCCTGACGCAGGTTCCCTCGGACGCGCCCGTCGATGCGCTCGTACAGATATCTGCAGGAAACGGAGAGAGAAACTAGTTGCAAACAAGATACAGATGGAATTTAGACTGGTACGTGGATATAGATCAGACACAGGGCCACTGGTTTGTAATGACACCAATATATACCAGTAAAAAAACAGTAATAATAGTTCCAGCACTCACTGACTGATGAAAATAAATCTGAGAAGGTAAATGCCAAATCGAAAAAGTATTTAATATCTACACAAGCTAAATACACGGAGTGATGTGACCCATACACGATAATCTAAAATACACAATGAAAACATAGGTAGTACATAAAAACGGTGAGAAAATATACCAGTGCACAGGTGTGGGTCTGTGTGTATCTATATGTAGCCATGTGTAAAAATGGTATACAGCTCTTTCTCATGCTGGCAGTAAACCTGGTAAGTATGCAGGGTTGCCAGCAACAATCATGGAGGTTTGCCCTCACACCCTGGTGAGGTGTCATATGTAACAAGGGAAGTGACAACATGCTCTGTGTCCACTATTAGTGACACAGAGGTGTGTCTGTTTTCTGAGTCTATATAAGACACTGCACTGCCAAAAGTTAGTGGTTGAGTCTAGGTTGAAGCCTAGTGTTAACAAAGAGTGTCTGCAGCAGTTCAAGGCTGTAAGATTCTAGTGCAAGCTGACTACACACTGTGTTCAGGGACCTGACACAGATGGTGATCTCCCTTAGGGGAGAGGTGAAACAACTATTGAGAGAGGAGGAACCTTCTGGAAGGGAGGTACTCCAACAGGATGAGCGGCTAGCACGACCGCGATGAGGGGCAGTCTGCCTAATCAGATGCAAATAAAGATGCCCTTGTTCACTACAACCCTTCTGTGTGAGTGTGGAGTCATTCTGCAGAAGGAGGTACCACAGAGGAGGTCCCCATCAGATACATCCCCCTGCAGCCGCAGAGATCCTGATGGGGTGGAGGTGCTGCATCAAATGTGAGTAAGACTCAGAGCACACTACCTCAGATGCCTGTCATGCTGATATCCCCACTAACACCCAGCGGGAGACTCAGGAGTCCTGTAAGCCAGCAGGTGCACCACAACATACATAGACATGTAATGGGGCCAGTAGACCACAGGGGCCAATGTGAGATTGGGTGGGGGCCAGTAACCGTTACATATATAACAGTATAGGCACCCCAGCCAACGTTTCGGTCTGCAGAGAGCGACCTTCTTCAAGCAGTGCAATGGCCAAATGACCGTGACATACATTTATACCAACACCCTGTGACACATGACACCCAATTCACCAATCAAAGAATAAGAAAAGCCAGCGAAATAGCTCACCTGTTGTCAATAATAGCCTTACCTGTTAGATTGCAGGCTGGTGGTCATATGTGTCTTGTATTGCTTAAGGGATTGGTCAGATGTCAGCAAGCAAAGAGTATGGTGGCTGCCTGGTGTCAATCAGCTGTTGCCATATCATGTAGTGATAACAAAATTAACTAAACATATACTAAGCGCTCAACCTATTAACCTAACTTACAAATACACTATAGTGATGAATAAGTGCTCTAAAAAATGTGTTGGAATCTCACATTCAAGAAATACCAATATGGGGATTCCCACAGGCTGAGTTAGCAGACTGGGAAATGGCTGCCTAAGGAATAGAAAAACAAACCTATCCACAAGGTATGTACAACAGTAGCAGAAAATACACAAAAAATAAACAAACAATGAACAAAACAAAATAATCCTTGGCGCACTATCGGGTATATAAACCTGACAAAATATGAAGTCCCAAAATCTTGGTAGTGGGGATGATGAATGAGTCCAAAATCCGATCACACTTAAGTCCTTTAGAATGGCAGAACCAGATCTGAAATCATACAAGACAGAACAACCATTGCGCAGTATCTTCTGGTCAATCGTGATCACCCCCACCGTTGCCAGCTACTTACTTAAAAATAGATAATAAAGGGCCTCAAAAGGTATCTTTCATTTCCTTCCCGGCTGGCTGTACATATATGTGTTGTCAGGCGATGTGACCTCTCTTCAGATACACGCTCGCAACACCATACACCGAAATGCAAGGAGAAATAAGGCACCAATGGTATGATACCGTAAAATGTAATAAAAATACTACAGGGCTAAAAACAGTACACTCACATGCCGTGTGTAGGGACTAACGGCATGTGAGTGTACTGTTGTTTAGCCCTGTAGTATTTTTATTAAATTTTACGGTATCATACCATTGGTGCCTTATTTCTCCTTGCATTTCGGTGTATGGTGTTGCGAGCGTGTATCTGAAGAGAGGTCACATCGCCTGACAACACATATACTGTATGTACAGCCAGCCGGGAAGGAAGTGAAAGATACCTTTTGAGGCCCTATATTATCTATTTTTAAGTAAGTAGCTGGCAACGGTGGGGGTGATCACGATTGACCAGAAGATACTGCGCAATGGTTGTTCTGTCTTGTATGATTTCAGATCTTGTTCTGCCATTCTAAAGGACTTAAGTGTGATCGGATTTTGGACTCATTCATCATCCCCACTACCAAGATTTTGGGACTTCATATTTTGTCAGGTTTATATACCCGATAGTGCGCCAAGGATTATTTTGTTTTGTTCATTGTTTGTTTATTTTTTGTGTATTTTCAGCCATATCATGATTGCACATGGGCAAACGAGCACTATTTATGTTTAATGTGTACCGTCGTGACTCCATTAAGGCAGATTATGGACTGCGCATGCGCAGACCGGAGCGTACGGCGTCACCATGATACATAAAGTATGGTGGCCGCTTGGTGTATGCTTATCGTTATTGCGCATGTGCGACAAATCGTAGCGTCGTAGATACTGTTTGTATCTTGTATCTATTAGGGCAGATTATGGACTGCGCATGTGCAGACCGGAGCGTACACCAAGCGGCCACCATACTTTATGTATCATGGTGACGCCGTACGCCCCGGTCTGCGCATGCGCAGTCCATAATCTGCCTTAATGGAGCCTATGCTAAATTTAGACAACAGATACTTTATCCTATATCTATACTTACTTATTGATCCAGAGGAGGGCAAACAAAAAACCCCATTAAAAGAAAACATTAATTCCTTCCTGACTCCAAGAATTGGCAAATCGGATTAATCCCTGGATCAACCTCCTTTCCATGTATACTTATTTGGTATATCCCTGTATACCGTTCCCATCTAAAAAGATGTCCAACCTTTTTTTGAACAAATCTATTGTATCTGCCATCACAGTCTCCATGGGTAATGAATTCCACATTTTAACTGCGCTTACTACCCTTTCTTTTGTTGTTGTTGAAATTTCCTTTCCTCCAACCTTAGGGAATGGCCCCGAGTCCTTTGTACTGCCCGTGGGATGAATAGTTCTATTGAAAGCTCCTTGTATTGTCCCTGAATATATTTGTATATAGTTATCATATCCCCTCTTAGACGCCTCTTTTCTAATGTAAATAAATCTAATTTAGCTAGCCTCTCCTCATAAGTTAGATTATCCATCCCCTTTACTAATTTTGTGGCTCTTCTCTGCACTCTCTCTAGTTCCATAATGTCTTTTCTTAGGATTGGTGCCCAAAATTGTACTCCATATTCAAGGTGTGGTCTTACTAATGCTTTGTAAAGGGGCATAATTATGTTTACTTCCCTTCCATCCATTGCCCGTTTGATGCAAGATAAGATCCTGTTTGCCTTTGCAGCTACTGCATGACATTGGGCACTATTGCTAAGCCTGCTGTCTACAACAGCGGTGCGCAAACTATGGGGCGCGACCCCCGGGGGGGGGGGGGAGACTGCCGACGGGGGGGGGGGGGGGCACGGGGTTTACAGAGGCCCTGCGCGCTTCCCGAAGGCACTTAAATTAAGTGCCGGGGGAGCTGCAGGGCCTCTGTAAACCTAACTTACCGTGGCTCCGGCGGCTTCCTCCCTGCGTCGCCATGGCAACGCGGCGTCAAAATGACGCTGCAAGGTCATGTGACGTCACGTTGCTATGGCAACGTGACGTCATTACGCCGGTGCGCGGGTAAGTTGGGGTTGGTGGCGCGGGAGTGAGGGGACAGCCGGCAGGGGGGCGCAGGGAAAAAAGTTTGCGCCCCCCTGGTCTACAAGCACTCCTAAATCCTTCTCCATCAAGGATTCCCCCAATATATCTCCATTTAATTTGTAAGTCGCCTTTTTATTCTTGCATCCCAAATGCATAACCTTACATTTATCTGTATTAAACCTCATTTGATATTTACCTGCCCACGTTTCCAGTCTCTCCAAGTCCTTCTGGAGAGAAATTACATCCTGCTCTGATTCTATTACCTCACACAATATAGTATCATCAGCAAAGATGGAGACTTTGCTCTCGATCCCAACCTCAAGGTCATTAATAAACAAGTTAAAAAGCAGGGGTCCCAGTACCGATCCCTGTGGTACTCCACTCACGACTTTAGCCCAACCTGAAAAAGTTCCATTTATGACAACCCTCTGTTGTCTGTCCTTTTCTTATGCTTTGATTGGTGAATTGGGTGTCATGTGTCACAGGGTGTTGGTATAAATGTATGTCACGGTCATTTGACCATTGCACTGCCCTGAAGAAGGTCGCTCTCTGCAGACCGAAACGTTGGCTGGGGTGCCTGTATTTTTCTACAATACAGAATAATTTTGAATATCATTCCTGGTGTGCTGTCTCCTCGTTGCTGGACTCCAATCGGATAATATCTCCATTATTCTTACCTATGGGATTAGCATCTGGATTTTTCATTAATACAGGGTGCTGGTTGTTGCTTTGCATTATATAACAGTATATATATACAGGTGTGGGTCTGTGTGTACTGTATCTATATAACAGTATATATACAGGTGTGTGTCTGTGTGTATCTATATAACAGTATATATACACACAGGTGTGAGTCTGTGTATCTATATAACAGTATATATACAGGTGTGGGTCTGTGTGTATATTGGCATATGTAACTGTGTTTGTACAAATATATGTATATCATGGCATGTGTGTGTGTCTGTTTTGACAGTGTATCAGTGCCTTTGTGTGTGCACACAGAATACACATATTAACACACTGACACACACACACAGATTGATGTATGTCACGATGATATATGGGTGACATCATTCCTTTATGTCAGAGCCCTGCAGTTTTCCCGTTAATCAACAGATTACAATCTCCCGGCGCCGGCACAGAGCCATACTCAGTACCACTAACTCACGGACTGCAGGTTGCCACAGGGCGCCCGGCACAGAGCCATACTCAGCACCACTAACTCACAGACTGCAGGCTACCACTGCCATGGGAAGCCCAGCACAAAGCCATACTCAGCACCACTAACTCACGGACTGCAGGCTGCCACTGCCACAGGGCGTCCTACAAAGACACCAACCTAAAAATATTACTGAGCATAGCCAAGGACCACTCTTTAAAGGGGCCAGTCCCTCCTAAATCAAAAGTATACTAATGGCAGTGACATGGTTAAGGGTCCAGTCCCTCCTAGGGCAAACGTGTACTAATGGCAGTGACATGGTTACGGGGTCAGTCCATCCTAGGGGCAAAGTGTACTAATGGCAGTGACATGGTTAAGGGCCCCCTTATCTTTATTGGTTCTCTGTTAGGGCACAGGATGGACTAAGGGTAAAGAAAACACTTGTAATTGCCAAACACTTCCCCTAAGAAAGAAAGAAAAGCTGCCAGTTCTTTGCTATGGGCACAGGTAGAATGTGGCTGTGTTCTGGACAGTTACACAACGCGATATCAGAGAAAAGGAAATGAAAGTCTCACCGTGTTTACAAAAGAACCGGAAGAAATGATTTAAAAATATTTATTGGTGTCAGATCTGGCTACAAGAAGGGATCGCCCGGCGAGATGCGACTCCTTAATCATGTCACCGCCTCTTTAACGCAGCATATACCTCTCCCCGCCCCCACCCCCTCTTCCAACCAGACCCCTCATACAGTATGTCTTTTTCCAGCATGGAGACCTGGGATCCCCAAGGGTGAAAACAAAGGGGTTCAGCTCCGGGTTCTTGAGATACTTCCCAGTAAAGGAACCGTGGGTACTTTCTGGGTTTTAAATCCAGGTAGAGAGAGAGACAGAGGGGCGCAGACAAGGGTCAGAGTCAATGTCAGACCAGTGATTGAAAAAACACACACAATGTTAAACCAGTGATTAAACGCACAGGGGTGATAGGAGTATATACAATATGTACTCACACGGGCCTGTGTGGTACTGGGTAGTACTATAGATATCTTTATTTTCTCTCTTCTTGCTAGTCAGTCGTGCTCCTTCTCCCTCTGTACGTCAGGGATGGGCCACTCCGGGCGTGTGCTCCGCTCTCCGGTGCAGTGTGCTCCTGTTCGCCGCGTCCGGTCTACAGGACTGATCACCGTGAGTGCAGGCGTCAGCTACGGTGTCCTCGAGCAGACACACAGCTTCTGGTCCAGGTCTCTGCACACACAACGCGTTTCGGATAGTTACATCTTTCGGCAGGCGTGTCACTATCCGAAACGTGTTGTGTGTGCAGAGACCTGGACCAGAAGCTGTGTGTCTGCTGGAGGACACCGTAGCTGGCGTCTGCACTGACGGTGATCAGTCCTGTAGACCGGACACGGCGAACAGGAGCACACTAGACCGGAGAGCGGGAAGTTGACGTCGGCGTCCTTGAGCAGTTTTTTACATCTGAGTTAATTGTTATCTCACTTTCTTTGCTGAATAAACGTACTTTTATTGATCTGTGTGTCGCTGTCTCCCATTATATGCGCCCGGAGTGGCCCATCCCTGACGTACAGATTGAGAAGGAGCACGACTGACTAGCAAGAAGAGAGAAAATAAAGATATCTATAGTACTACCCAGTACCACACAGGCCCGTATGAGTACATATTGTATATACTCCTATCACCCCTGTGCATTTAATCACTGGTTTAACATAGTGTGTGTTTTTTCAATCACGGGTCTGACATTGACTCTGACCCTTGTCTGCGCCCCTCTGTCTCTCTCTCTACCTATGTTTCCTTGAGGATCGTGGGAAGATCCTTTCCAGGGGTTGAGCAGCAGACACTGGGCATTTGAGGTGTGGTATATTTATATGTTTATTTTGACCCTATTCTTCTGTTCAGCTTCAAGCACTGTGTAAAGGGAGCGCCCCAGTTCACTTCCATGGGTTTTAAATCCTCCTGGTCACGGGGTCATATAGGCAGTGGTTGACAAATCACCAAAAAATCTACTCGCCACACAAAAAATCTACTCGCCACCTAGTACCAAACGTGTGCTGCTTGGGCCAATATTTACTCGCCCGGGGGTTAAATCCACTCGCCCGGGGCAAGCAAATGTATAGGTTTGTCGAACACTGCATATAGGAAACCGCAACTGGCGTCCTACTGGCTTGCGTCACGCAGATTTAAACCGCTGGTAACTTTAACGGTATGTATCCCAGAAACTGAAGGGTCCCGGAGCCAAGATAGCAATGTTAAAAAAGGGAAAGCAGTGGTGCAGCCACATCAAAAAACTATTTTTTATTTCTAAGGAATCTAATTACAGGAGGGCCTCAGTCATGCGACGGGTTCCGTTCTAAGGACCCGCATCAAAGCGAAATTCGCCGGAAAGCAGAATTGGCGATTTTCGTTATGTGCGCATGCGCTGACAAGCAATGCGCCATTCTACGCATGCGCAACATTGTAAAAAAAAAAAAAAAAACATTCTGCGCATGCGCGACCCCGGATTGGCCCGTTCTGCGCATGCGTGACCCGGCCCGTTTTGCGCATGCACAGACATGGCGGCCCCCTTCTCGGTACCGGCGTATCGTCGAAAAGCGGGGCGCCGAGAAGCGGGGCCTTGCTGTACTTTGATAAGTTATTGAAACTTTACCACCTTTACTGCCTCCGCCATTTGTCTTTGGCCTATTTGTCAGCTAAAGGGTTAAGAGTGGTGCACCATGTACAGTAGGGAAGCTACATGATGAACACATCCTTTCAGGGGCGCCAAACCATTGGAGAACCACTCCTTGGACCCATTTACATATTATGGAAAGGTTTCGAGAACACCCTCATGAGTCCTGATTCTCCAGCTACAACCCAGAACAGGGACCTCCTGACAAGGCAACATCCCAAAGACTGTTCTTCCACGCCCATGCCCACCTCTTGTGCAGGAGATAATCCTCAAGGATGTCCAGACAACGCACCATCTGGGAGAAGATCAGCACCTTGTGGCCTCCTGCCTTCATCTTTGGCAGCAGCTTATCTATGAGGACCAGCTTTCCGGCAGACTGGATCATGGCTTGGAGGTGGAAATCCAAAGCCATTTGGTTGTAGGTTTCTCGGAACTCCCCAAGGATCTTCTCTTCAGCACCTGGAAGGTAGTGTCATGAAAACATTGTGTTGTGCAAAAGGTTTAGTCCAGAGGTGGCCAACTCCAGTACTCAAGGGCCACCAACAGGCCGGGTTTTCATGATATCTTAGTTTCGGCACCGGTGGCTCAATCAGTGGCTCTGTCAACACTGATGGAGCCACCTGTGCTGAAGCAGAGATATCCAGAACACCTGACCTGTTGGTGGCCCTTGAGGACTGGAGTTGGCCGCCCCTGGTTTATTTGCGGTGTTGTCCCTGGAGACGTGGAGATACACAGGTTGTTATACCTTTTAACCGACCAACTAGAGAGTACTTCACAGATGTAATAGTTTCTATGCCATGAAGACCTATTGCAAAGAATCTCTACACACTATTACACACTGAGAATATAGTACTGTAACTCTCTTGTCTATTAAACACTTCCCCAACCGACTGCACATTACATCTATTCAACATTAAAGCAGTCTGCGATGTACTGGTGACTATCTACCTCGAATCAGTGTTGAAGCTTTTGGCCGAAGGGAGGAAGAGATGGAGGACGGCGTCAAAGACCCCGGCCTACCGGCTGAAGATTTTTGGGGACAATGTAAGGACTTGTTCAACTTCAGGAGGACAGTCTCACTGGGAAACACCCAGCCACTGAAGTGGGTTGGGTTCACGGGGAGGTCACTGTGAGTGGTTTGACTGGCTTTGCATCTAATCACATGCTGTGCTTAAAAAGCTGTGTGAACAGCAGAGCATTTGCTTATAAGGGTTCCATGTAAAAAAAATGGATTTCAGGCAAAAGGTGACACATTGTGTGCACATTTGCATGTCATTTCCCAGAATCCCTTGCTTCACTGGAAGCACTGTAAGATGGGGATAATGGTGAAAGGCAGGGTTGCAGACTTGTCTAAGACATGTGAATGTGCTCACAAGTGATATTCTTTATTGTATGTGTGTATATCTATATATACAAAATTGAATTTTGTGAGGTTGTTGCTAGATGTGGTGAATCTGATTGGTCCCAGCCTCTGACCAATCAGATTGGTCCATATCCCTGCCCCGCCCCGCACGCCTCTCATTGGCCTGCGTGGCTCTATGACGTCACCAAACTGCCACTCTCTTCTCCTCCTCACCCGCAGCTCACCTTCCCCCTCGGCGTCACCCAACTGCCACACACACGCACAACCACCCGGCCACTGTCCTCTTCACCCAGCTCACCTCCCCGCCGACTCCCCCCCATCCCACCTCCCCGCCGGCTCCCCCCAGGGAATCCACCAGGCTCACCAGAGTCCCGGCCAGCAGCACCATGCGGGTAGTGTCACCGCCAACACAGCTCCGCGCGGGGGGGGGGGGAGAAACTATAGCCGCGTTGATGACAGATGCAGGTGCTTTGTGCATCTGCTCAGCGCGGCTCAGCGAGCTTCAACTCACTATGTCCCAGGTAATAGAGACAGACAGAGAGACAGACAGACAGAGAGACAGACAGACAGAGAGACAGACAGACAGAGAGACAGACAGAGAGACAGACAGACAGAGAGACAGACAAACAGACAAACAGACAGACAGAGAGACAGACGGAGAGACAGACAGAGAGAGAGACAGACAGACAGAGACAGACAGACAGAGACAGACAGAGAGACAGATAGAGAGACAGATAGAGAGACAGATAGAGAGACAGACAGACAGAGAGAGAGACAGAGAGAGAGACAGAGAGACACACAGACAGAGAGACACACAGACAGAGAGACACACAGACAGAGAGACACACAGACAGAGAGACACACAGACAGAGAGACACACAGACAGAGAGACACACAGACAGAGAGACAGAGAGACAGACAGACAGACAGACAGACAGAGAGACAGACAGACAGAGAGACACAGACAGACAGAGATAGACAGAGAAACAGACAGACAGAGAGACAGACAGACGAGACAGAGACAGACAGAGAGACAGAGAAACAGACAGACAGAGAGACAGTTGACAGACAGAGAGACAGAGAGAGAGACAGAGAGAGCGACAGAGAGACAGAGAAATAAGACATTTGGGCGCCGAGTAACCCTCCACCGCTGGACTCTCAGCCGCCGGTTGTTTCGCCAAGGTAAATTAATTTTTTAACGGTTATGGTGCAAGGATAGAGGTTTTAGGGTAGGGGATTATGGTAAGAGGTTAAGGGTTTGAGGGTAGCGTTAGGGGTAAGGTAGGGGGCTTAACTTGGCGGCGAAGCACATGGCGGAGCGATGTCCTGGTGACGAGGTGAGTGGCATCTAACCGCCGGTGGAGATTTTATTGTGGCAAAATGGCTGTGACCAAATGTCCTCCACCATATATAGCAGGCCTGCACAACTCGTAAAGCGAGAAGGGCCGAACTGCTCCAAGGAAAAAAAAATTGGGCCGCACGGGTAAAATCATCATCATCATCATCATCCTCATATCTCCCCCAGAACCCCTCACTATCAACCTTTGCGATACTCCCCATCTATCTCTCAGACCCCCATCTTCCCCTCACCCACACACATAATACTCCCTCTCCACATCAAACACACAATACCCCCCTGCACACCACACACATCCCACCCCCCTGCACCTCACATCCTTCTCCCCCCCTGCACCTCACACCACTCTCCCCCCCCTGCACCTCACACCACTCTCCCCCCCTGCACCTCACACCACTCTCCCCCCCCTGCACCTCACACCACTCTCCCCCCTGCACCTCACACCACTCTCCCCCCCTGCACCTCACACCACTCTCCCCCCCTGCACCACACACCACTCTCCCCCCCTGCACCACACACCACTCTCCCCCCCTGCACCACACACCACTCTCCCCCCCTGCACCACACACCACTCTCCCCCCCTGCACCACACACCACTCTCCCCCCCTGCACCACACACCACTCTCCCCCCCTGCACCTCACACCACTCTCCCCCCCTGCACCTCAAACCACTCTCCCCCCCTGCACCTCACACCACTCTCCCCCCCTGCACCTCACACCACTCTCCCCCCCTGCACCTCACACCACTCTCCCCCCCTGCACCTCACATCACTCCCCCCCCCTGCACCTCACATCACTCTCTCCCCCTGCACCTCACACCACTCTCTCCCCCTGCACCTCCAATCACCCCTGCACCTCCAATCACCCCTGCACCTCATCCCCTGCACCTCACATCACCCCTCCTGCACATCACCTCCCCCCTCCTGCACATCACATCCCCTGCACCTCACCCCCCTGCACCTCCAATCACCCCCCTGCACCTCCAATCACCCCCCTGCACCTCAAATCACACCCCTGCACCTCAAATCACACCCCTGCACCTCCAATCACGCCTGCACCTCCAATCACCCCTACACCTCACCCCCTGCACCTCACCTCCCCCCTCCTGCACATCACATCCCCTGCACCTCACCCCCTGCACCTCCAATCACCCCCCTGCACCTCCAATCACCCCCCTGCACCTCCAATCACCCCTGCACCTCACCCCCTGCACCTCACATCACCCCTCCTGCACATCACCTCCCCCCTCCTGCACATCACATCCCCTGCACCTCACCCCCTGCACCTCCTATCATCCCCTGCACCTCACATCACCCCTGCACCTCACATCACCCCTGCACCTCACATCACCCCTGCACCTCACATCACCCCTGCACCTCACATCACCCCTGCACCTCACATCACCCCTGCACCTCACATCACCCCTGCACCTCACATCACCCCTGCACCTCACATCACTCCTCCTGCACATCACCCCCCCTCCTGCACATCACATCCCCTGCACCTCACCCCCCTGCACCTCCAATCACCCCCCTGCACCTCCAATCACCCCCCTGCACCTCCAATCACCCCCTGCACCTCCAATCACCCCCTGCACCTCCAATCACCCCCCTGCACCTCCAATCACCCCCCTGCACCTCCAATCACCCCCCTGCACCTCCAATCACCCCTGCACCTCACCCCCTGCACCTCACATCACTCCTCCTGCACATCACCCCCCCTCCTGCACATCACCCCCCCTCCTGCACATCACATCCCCTGCACCTCACCCCCCTGCACCTCCAATCACCCCTGCACCTCACCCCCTGCACCTCACATAACCCCTCCTGCACATCACCCCCCCTCCTGCACATCACATCCCCTGCACCTCACCCCCCTGCACCTCCAATCACCCCCTGCACCTCCAATCACCCCCCTGCACCTCCAATCACCCCCCTGCACCTCCAATCACCCCTGCACCTCACCCCCTGAACCTCACCCCCCCTGCACCTCACATCACTCCTCCTGCACATCACATCCCCTGCACCTCACCCCCCTGCACCTCCAATCACCCTCCTGCACCTCCAATCACCCCCCTGCACCTCCAATCACCCCCCTGCACCTCCAATCACCCCTGCACCTCACATCACCCCTCCTGCACATCACCCCCCCCCCCTCCTGCACATCACATCCCCTGCACCTCACCCCCCTGCACCTCCAATCACCCCCCTGCACCTCCAATCACCCCCCTGCACCTCCAATCACCCCTGCACCTCCAATCACCCCTGCACCTCCAATCACCCCTGCACCTCACCCCCTGCACCTCACATCACCCCTCCTGTACATCACCCCCCCCTCCTGCACATCACATCCCCTGCACCTCCAATCACCCCCCTGCACCTCCAATCACCCCTGCACCTCACCCCCTGCACCTCACATCACCCCCCTGCACCTCACCTCAATGCACCTCACCTCACCTCACCCCCCTGCACATATCCAAGTTCGGATCAGAAGAGCTCAGCTGGCTGTGACTTCCCCCTCCGTCCCACGTTGCGAGCGGGGGGTGGGGGTGGTGGGAGGGAGCAAGGAGCGGGAGCGGGCCCTGCGGATGCGCGCCGGGACCGCGGGGAATCGCCGCCATTTTTTTTTTTTTTCAAAGTTTTTTTTTTTTTTTTTTAAATCTCATCGAGGGCCACACAGAGAGGCCAGGCGGGCCGCATGTTGTGCAGCCCTGATATATAGGTATACAGATATTCCCTCTCCTCCCACCAGGTATCCCTCCACCAGGCATCCCCCCCACCAGGCATCCCCCCCACCAGGCACCCCCCCCACCAGGCACCCCCCCAACACACATCCCCCCTACCAGGTAGTTCTACTCAACTTAAGGGGAGCATATTGTGGTGGGAGACTCCTGCAGTGAAAGTGGGGTGGATGCATGAAATAGTTCCCCAGATATCAAATTCGGCCCACGCTTCGTCAAGTAAGTGTACTTAAAAGGAAGAAATATGCATACACCTCAAAATGCCACGGTTCAAAATGAGGTTAGAGTAGGGGTCCGCAAATTGGGGGGCGCAAGAATTTTCCAGGCAGAGCGGCGGCTATAGAGGCCCCACGCTCTTCCCCAAAGCATTTAAATTAAATGCCGGGGGACCACGCAAGGCCTTTGTAACGTCCCTTACCTTGTCCTCTGCGACGCGTTGCCTTGCGTCAAATGACGCTGTGGGATCACGTGACGCCACCTTGCCATGGCGACGTGACCCCGCAGCGTCATTTGACGCCGGAGACAAGGCAAGGAGGGGGGGGAGCAGGGGGGAGAGAAGGCAGGGGGGCGCAGACTGAAAAGTTTGTTCAACCACACGAAGATATGGGATCCGGGCCCATCCCAAACCATTTATAGAGTGGTACACTGTGGCCTGTTTTACCTTTGATGAGATACGGGTGGTTACAGCATTTCCTCAGCTCCATCATGGTGTTGACTAGGTTTGGGACGTTGGCTTGGCCAGCGCCTTTGGACAGAAAGGCAAAGTTCTTCTCCAGGATTGCTCGGTAATATTTCTTCTGGATGTTGGTCAGCTCCACTTCAATAATAGTCTCTTGCTTGGGAGCCAGCTTCTTCTCCACGTCCTCCTTCAGCCGCCGGAGCATCATCGGTTTAAGGATGGCCTGAAGTTTCTGAACCTGGGTGACACCCAACGGAAAGAATAAAATAACTCACCACTCTGAATTGAATCATTGAAGACCGAGGTCATTGGGCTTCTAAAGAGAGAGACCTGTAACCACAATCCATGATGTCTGCGAGAACGATTTCTTCACCATACATAGGCTTGAGGTATCCGACTTCACCTTATTTCCTTCCCCCTTATTTTTGTAGCGGTGTAAATAGATGTATTCTAGCCCAAAACTCACAGTATATTAATATGGCCTCTAAATTCTTCTTTTAGGGGGTGACGAATTAACTGCGTGTTAGCCAACTTCCCAACATATTGAACAAGGGCTTAAAAGGGGGGGTTCCCGACGCTCTATTTTAGATCGACTCCCCCCCCATTAGTTTTTCTAATGGCATGAAAGCAGGGGGTCCCGGGAACTGAACCCCGTTCATTTCAGCTCGATGGATCTACTGGTTCCAGAGATCCATACCTGTAAAGGTAGCACTGGTACCGTCCTCTCCAAGGGGAAACAAAATGGCGATTTTAATCTCCCATGTGATACGGGACAATTGGAAGCCGTGACGTCACCCGTCACAACTTCCAATTGGCTCTGCGCAATATGGGGGGAAAGGGAGGGGGGGGAGGATTTAAATTCACCTAAGTACCAGCAGCACCTTTTACAATATTTATCTACGGGAGCAGGCACTCCCCAGGAGGTTTATCTCTGGGGACCCCCGACTACCTTCCACGTAAGAATAAAAGGGGGGGGCGGATTACAGTTGAAAGTATCAACGCCGAAGTGAATACGTGGAATAGTGAAGTCCAGGACACCCCCCTACAGGCCAAGTTTCAGGATATCCCTGCTTCAGCACAGATGAATTGAGCCACCAGTGCTAAAGCAGACGGATTGAGCCACCTGTGGTGAAGCAGGGATATCCTGAAAACCTGACCTGTTGTTGGCCCTTGAGGACTGGAGTTGAGAACCCCTGGAATAAAGCAGAGAGTCCTCTTAACCCACAGACCCCCCGATTAGCTTTTGGGGGGCATTGCTCCGTACCTGCTCTTCTGTCTTCAGGTCTCCGAACTCCAGCATGAAGGTGGACTCCGCCGGGAAGCGCAGAGGCTCGAGGAAATGCAGCAGGCTGAAGAGTTCTTCCACGGTGTTCTGCAGAGGCGTCCCCGTCAGCAGCACCTTGTGTTCCTGTGGGAACAGGACACATACAGATCACACTGCCGCCCAGACACACTCCTCTGGGTACAGTCCCACCACACCGCAGGGTCCCAGGGTCACACTTTGTGTCATTCGAGACGGAGTGTGAGAGAGAGAGAGAGAGAGAGAGAGCGATCGAGAGCGCAATAAAGCGAGAGTGAGAAAGAGCGAGAAAGAGCAAGAGCGAGAAAGAGCGCGAGAAAGCGAGCGAGAAAGAGAGCGTGAGAAAGAGAGAAAGAGAGAGAGCGAGAAAGAGAGAGAGCGAGAAAGAGAGAGCGTGAAAAAGTGAAAGCGAGAGTGCGAAAAAGAGAAAGCGAGAGAGACCGAGCGCGAGAAAGAAGAGAGAGCGCGAGAAAGAAGAGAGAGCTCGAGAAAGAAGAGAGAGCGATCGAGAGCGCAATAAAGCGAGAGTGAGAAAGAGCGAGAGAGAGAGCGCGAGAAAGCGAGCGAGAAAGAGAGCGCGAGAAAGCGAGCGCGAGAAAGCGAGCGCGAGAAAGCGAGCGCAAGAAAGAGAGCGCGAGAAAGAGAAAAAGAGTGCGAGAAAGAGAAAAAGAGCGCGAGAAAGAGTGAGAGCGAGAAAGAGAGAGCTAGAAAGAGAGCGCAAAAAAGTGAAAGCGAGAGTGCGAAAAAGAGAAAGCGAGAGAGACCGAACGCGAGAAAAAAGAGAGCCCGAGAAAGAAGAGAGAGCCCGAGAAAGAAGAGAGAGCGCGAGAAAGAAGAGAGAGCGCGAGAAAGAAGAGAGCGAGCAAAAAGAGAGGGCGAGAAAGAGAGAGAGGGCGAGAAAGAGAGAGAGGGCGAGAAAGAGAGAGAGGGCAAGAAAGGGCGAGGGCGAGAAAGAGCGAGGGCGAGAAAGAGCGAGAGAGAGAAAGAGCCAAAAAGGGTACATTTGTATTCCTGTTTTCCAAATTGGCTTGTAATTTACTAGCAAAATGTCTGACATTGTATTCATTCAGTGTGGATGCCGATTACAATTGGAGTTTAACTTGATGGGGTTAGCAGGCTTCAATCAGGCATTCATCAAAAGATGCAACTGAATGGCCAGTTACCCACAGCCAATGTGGGGAGCGCTGGGCCTGTATATTTACCACATACCAGCTGCACACGCCAATGTGGGGAGTGCTGGGCCTGTATATTTACCATATACCAGCTGCACACGCCAATGTGGGGAGCGCTGGGCCTGTATATTTACCACATACCCGCTGCACACGCCAATGTGGGGAGCGCTGGGTCTGTATATATACCACATACCCGCTGCACACGCCAATGTGGGAGGAGCGCTGTGCCTGTATATTTACCACATACCCGCTGCACACGCCAATGTGGGGAGCGCTGGGCCTGTATATTTACCACATACCAGCTGCACACGCCAATGTGGGAGGAGCGCTGTGCCTGTATATTTACCACATACCCGCTGCACACGCCAATGTGGGAGGTGCGCCGGGTCTGTTTATTTACCACATACCGGCTGCGCCTGTATATTTACCACATACGCGCTGCACACGCCAATGTGGGAGGAGCGCCGGGTCCGTATATTTACCACATACCGGCTGCGCCTGTATGTTTACAACATACACGCTGCACACGCCAATGTGGGAGGAGCGCTGGTGTGCCGGCTTTTTTGACGCTTCGACAGAGTACAGATTAGTACATTAGCAGCAGCACCGGCTCCAATCTTATGGATTATTACAGTTACTGTGCGCCCTGACTCCATTACTGTGAATATACACATCCACCCCCCGGGACAGGGCAGTACCCACCAGATTCATGAGTTTGAGCCCCTCCAACAGCTTGCAGTTCTTGTTCTTCAGCCGGTGCGCTTCGTCGATGATGACGCAGCGCCACTCGATGGCGTTGAGTTCCGGGCAGCCGCCGAGGATCATCTCAAACGTGGTGATGATGGCCTGGAACTTGTAGGTCCCGCGGGTGATGCGGCCCTGGGGGGTTAATGAAGAGAGCAGAGTGCGTGGTCACAGACCGCTCGTGGTCCTTCAGACTGGCTCCGATACCGTCAGCTGCCGCCACCTCTGGCTCTAACAAACGCACAAGCGGCTTCCAACGGGCAACCCGGAGCGGAACGAGGGAAGTCACGGAAGTGGGTCAGCACAGAGCGGAACGAGGGGCCCCGTGGGAAGTCACGGAAGTGGGTAAGCACTGAGCGGAACGAGGGGCCCCGAGGGAAGTCACGGAAGTGGGTCAGCACTGAGCGGAACGAGGGGCCCCGAGGGAAGTCACGGAAGTGGGTCAGCACTGAGCGGAACGAGGGGCCCCGAGGGAAGTCACGGAAGTGGGTCAGCACTGAGCGGAACGAGGGGCCCCGAGGGAAGTCACGGAAGTGGGTCAGCACTGAGCGGAACGAGGGGCCCCGAGGGAAGTCACGGAAGTGGGTCAGCACCGAGCAGAACGAGGGGCCCGTGGGAAGTCACGGAAGTGGGTCAGCACCGAGCGGAACGAGGGGCCCCGTGGGAAGTCACGGAAGTGGGTCAGCACAGAGCGGAACGAGGGGCCCCGTGGGAAGTCACGGAAGTGGGTCAGCACAGAGCGGAACGAGGGGCCCCGTGGGAAGTCACGGAAGTGGGTCAGCACTGAGCGGAACGAGGGGCCCCGTGGGAAGTCACGGAAGTGGGTCAGCACTGAGCGGAACGAGGGGCCCCGTGGGAAGTCACGGAAGTGGGTCAGCACTGAGCGGAACGAGGGGCCCCCGAGGGAAGTCACGGAAGTGGGTCAGCACTGAGCGGAACGAGGGGCCCCGAGGGAAGTCACGGAATTGGGTCAGCACTGAGCGGAACGAGGGGCCCCGTGGGAAGTCACGGAAGTGGGTCAGCACTGAGCGGAACGAGGGGCCTCGTGGGAAGTCACGGAAGTGGGTCAGCACTGAGCGGAACGAGGGGCCCCGTGGGAAGTCACGGAAATGGGTCAGCACTGAGCGGAACGAGGGGCCTCGTGGGAAGTCACGGAAGTGGGTCAGCACTGAGCGGAACGAGGGGCCCCGTGGGAAGTCACGGAAGTGGGTCAGCACTGAGCGGAACGAGGGGCCCCGTGGGAAGTCACGGAAGTGGGTCAGCACAGAGCGGAACGAGGGGCCCCGTGGGAAGTCACGGAAGTGGGTCAGCACTGAGCGGAACGAGTTGGCCCCGAGGGAAGTCACGGAAGTGGGTCAGCACTGAGCGGAACGAGGGGCCCCGTGGGAAGTCACGGAAGTGGGTCAGCACTGAGCGGAACGAGGGGCCCCGAGGGAAGTCACGGAAATGGGTCAGCACAGAGCGGAACGAGGGGCCCGAGGGAAGTCACGGAAGTGGGTCAGCACTGAGCGGAACGAGGGGCCCCGAGGGAAGTCACGGAAATGGGTCAGCACAGAGCGGAACGAGGGGCCCGAGGGAAGTCACGGAAGTGGGTCAGCACTGAGCGGAACGAGGGGCCCCGTGGGAAGTCACGGAAGTGGGTCAGCACTGAGCGGAACGAGGGGCCCCGTGGGAAGTCACGGAAGTGGGTCAGCACTGAGCGGAACGAGGGGCCCCGTGGGAAGTCACGGAAGTGGGTCAGCACTGAGCGGAACGAGGGGCCCCGAGGGAAGTCACGGAAGTGGGTCCGCACTGAGCGGAACGAGGGGCCCCGAGGGAAGTCACGGAAGTGGGTCAGCACTGAGCGGAACGAGGGGCCCCGAGGGAAGTCACGGAAGTGGGTCAGCACTGAGCGGAACGAGGGGCCCCGAGGGAAGTCACGGAAGTGGGTCAGCACCGAGCAGAACGAGGGGCCCGTGGGAAGTCACGGAAGTGGGTCAGCACTGAGCGGAACGAGGGGCCCCGAGGGAAGTCACGGAAGTGGGTCAGCACTGAGCGGAACGAGGGGCCCCGTGGGAAGTCACGGAAGTGGGTCAGCACTGAGCGGAACGAGGGGCCCCGAGGGAAGTCACGGAAGTGGGTCAGCACAGTTGGAATCCCATCTCTCCATGCGACCTTGGGCAAGGTCACTATATCTCCCCTCTGCCAGTCACAGAAATAAGACCGTAAGCTCCTTTGGACAGCGTACACTGTCAGAGATATACAAGATAAATATCAGGGGCAAGAGTATATTATATTGGACCCCAGAGAGGTATTTTTAGAGGACAGCGGAAATACAATATATATACATTTTGTGGACTTTAAAAATAATAGCCATGAAGAGAGAGTGAGTGTACGGCTTAGCACTGCTAAGGCAACATGACACCAAGTGTCTCCCTAGACATGGGAGGCCAACTCTAATCCTCAAGGGCCGCAAACAGGTCAGGTTTTCAAGATATCCCTGCTTCAGCACAGGTGGCTCAATCAGTGGCTCAGTCGAAAACTGCACCACCTGTGCTGAAGCAGAAATATCATGAAAACCTGATCTGTTGGTAGCTCTTGTGGACTGGAGTTGCAAAAGACCAGTGGTTCCCAACCCCAGTCCTCAAGAACCCCCAACAGGCCAGGTTTTAAGGCTATCCCAGCTTCAGCACAGGCAGTCCAGTCACAATGACTAAGCCACCGATTGAGCCACCTGTGCTGTACCAGGGATAGCCTGAAAACCTGGCCTGTTGGGGGGCTCTTGGGGACCTCTATACAATGTAAGCCAGCAGCGTACCTGCGAGTCCCTGAAATACATCTCGTACTGCTGGATCATCTGCCGGCTGATCATGCTGCCGTGGTAAACAACCACGTTCAGGTCTGTCCACGTGCGGAACTCTCTCTCCCAGTTGGTGATGGTGGAGAGGGGAGCGATGATCAAGAAGGGGCCCCGGATCCTGGACAGAAAGATCTCGTGGAGGAACGTGATAGACTGGATGGTTTTGCCGAGGCCCATCTCATCGGCTAAAATGCAGTTTCGTCTAAGGGGGAAATAAAGGTGCTGATACACAGACATGAAATATATGTACAGACACCGTATAACTATATACATATATATATGTATATCTTTATTTATGTAGCACCATCCATGTACATAGCATATCACAGCACTGCCCCGAAGAGCTTACAATCTAAGTGGTAAGTAGGAAGTACAGAGACAGTAGGAAGGTGTTCTGTTAACTGTTGTCTACAAGGGGCCAAGGTTAATGTACATGAGATGTATAGTATCAGCCCCGGAGCTACTCCTATGCTTTGTTACAGAGGTGTGTTTTAAGATGGGTCTTAAAGGTGGATAGAGAGGGTGCTAGTTGGGTATTGAGGGGAAGGACATTCCAGGGGTGCGGGGCAGTCTGTGAGAAAGGTTTAAAGCCAGGAGAGGGATTTAGATACAAAGGGGGTAGAAAGAAGACATCCTTGAGCAGAACACAAGAGTCAGGCAGGTGTATATGGAGATAGGGTGAGATGTAAGGATGGACAGAGGAGTGTATAGCGAGATATTAGGGTGAGATGTAAGGAGGGGCAGAGGAGGGTATAGTGAGATATTATGGTGAGATATAAGGAGGGTATAATGTTATATTAGGGTGAGATATAAGGAGGGGCAGAGGAGGGTATAGTGATATATTAGGGTGAGATATAAGGAAGGCCAGAGGAGGGCATACTGAGATATTAGGGTTACATAGATACGTAGTACATGAGGTTGAAAAAAAGACAAACGTCCATCAAGTTCAACCTATGCTAAATTTGGACGACATACTCTATCCTATATTTGTACTTACAGTATATTGATCAAGAGAAAGGCAAACAATTTTTTTTATAATAATTGGGAATCAGATTACTCCCTGGATCAACATCCTTCCCATATTTACTTATTTGGTATATCCCGTAAACCTTTCTTTTCTAAAAAGATGGCAAACCTTTTTTTTGAGCATATCTATTGTATCTGCCATCACAGTCACCACGGGTAATGAATTCCACATTGTAATTGCCCTTGTTGCTGGTGAAATCTCCTTTCCTCCAACCTTAAGGGATGCCCCCCGAGTCCTTTGTACTGCCCTTGGAATGAATAGTTCTTTTGAAAGCATCTTGTACTGTCCACGAATATATTTGCATATACTCATCATATGCTATCATATCCCATCTTACACGCCTCTTTTCTAATGTGAATAAATCTAATTTAGCTAGCCTCTCCTTATAAGTTAGATTGTCCATCCCCTTTATTAATTTGGTGGCTCTTCTCTGCACTCTCTCTAGTTCCATAATGTCTTTTCTAAGGAGTGAAACCCAAAATTGTACTACATATTCAAGGTGTGGTCTTACTAATGCTTTATAAAGGGGCATAATTATGTTTACTACCCTTCTATCCATTGCCTGTTTAATGCAAGATACGATCTTTTTTGCCTTTGCAGCTACTGCATGACTTTGGGCACTATTGATAAGCCTGTCTACAAGCACTCCTAAATCCTTCTCCATCAAGGATTTCCCCAATTTATTACCATTTAATTTGTATGTAGCCTGTTTGTTCTTGCGTCCCAAATGCATAACCTTACATTTATCTGTATTAAACCTCATCTGCCATTTACCTGCCCACGTTTCCAGTCTCTCCAAGTCCTTCTGAAGAGAAATTACATCCTGCTCTGATTCTATTACCTTACACAATTTAGTATCATCAGCAAAGATGGAGACTTTGCTCTCGATCCCAACCTCAAGGTCATTGTATTGTATTATATGTCTTTATTTATATAGCGCCATGTACATAGCGCTTCACAGTAGTAATACATGTGGTAATCGAATAAATAACAGATAATATAAATAACAGATCATGGGAATAAGTGCTTTAGACATACATATAACATTAAGGAAGAGGAGTCCCTGCCCCGAGGGGCTTACAATCTAATTGGTAGGTAGGGAGAACGTACAGAGACAGTAGGAGGGAGTTCTGGTAAGTGCGTCTGCAGGGGGCCAAGCTTTATGAGGTCATTAATAAACAAGTTAAAAAGCAGGGGTCCCAGTACCGATCCCTGAGGTACTCCACTCACGACTTTAGCCCAACCGGAAAAAGTTCCATTTATGACAACCCTCTGTTGTCTGTCCTTAAACCAGTTTTCAATCCAGGTGCATATATTATAACTGAGTCCAACTTTCTTTATTTTGTACACCAACCTCTTGTGTGAAACCGTATCAAAAGCCTTTGCAAAATCTAAGTAGACCACATCAACTGCATTATCCTGGTCTAAATTCCTACTTGCCACCTCAAAAAAGCAAATAAGGTTAGTTTGGCAAGATCTATCCTTCATAAATCCATGCTGATTATTACTAATAATTTATTTTTCCATTAGGTATTCCTGAATATTATCCCATACCAAACCTTCAAGTAGTCAGTCGATGTCAGGCTTACAGGTCTGTAATTCAGGGGAGATGCAAGGAAGGGCAGAGGGGTGTATAGTGAGATATTAGGGTGAGATGTAAGGAGGGTATAATGAGATATTAGGGTGAGATATAAGGAGGGCAGAGGGTGTAAAGTGAGATATTAGGGTGAGATGTACGGAGGGGCAGTGGGGTGTATAGTGAGATAATAGGGTGAGATATAAGGAGGGGCAGAAGGGTGTATAGTGAGATAATAGGGTGAGATATAAGGAGGGGCAGAGGGGTGTATAGTGAGATATTAGGGTGAGATATAAGGAGGGGCAGAGGGGTGTATAGTGAGATATTAGGGTGAGATATAAGGAGGGGCAGAGGGGTGTATAGTGAGATATTAAGATGAGATACTGTATAAGGAAGGGCAGAGGTGTGTATAGTGAGATATTAGGGTGAGATATAAGGAGGGGCAGAGGGGTGTATAGTGAGATATTAAGATGAGATACTGTATAAGGAGGGGCAGAGGAAGGTATAGTGAGATATTAGGGTGAGATATTAGATGGGAGAGAGGGGTGTATAGTGAGATATTAGGGTGAGATATAAGGAGGGGCAGTGAGGTGTATAGTGAGATATTAGGGTGAGATATAAGTAGGGGCAGTGGGGTGTATAGTGAGATAATAGGGTGAGATATAAGGAGGGGCAGAGGGGTGTATAGTGAGATTAGCGGGAGATGTAAAGAAGAGCAAAGGGGTGTATAGTGAGATATTAAGATGAAATACTGCATAAGGAGGGGCAGAGGAAGGTATAGTGAGATATTAGGGTGAGATATTAGATGGGACAGAGGGGTGTATAGTGAGATATTAGGGTGAGATAAGGAGGGGCAGAGGGGTGTATAGTGAGATATTAGGGTGAGATGTAAGGAGGGGCAGAGTAGGGTAACGTGAGATAATAGGGTGAGATATAAGGAGGGGCAGAGGGGTGTATAGTGAGATTAGCGGGAGATGTAAGGAAGGGCAGAGGGGTATATGGTGATATATTAAGATGAGATATAAGGAGGGGCAGAGGAGGGTATAGTGAGATATTAGATGGGGCAGAGGAGGGTATAGTGAGATATTAGGAGGGGCAGAGGAGGGAATAGTGAGATATTAGGGTAAGATGTAAGGAGGGGCAGAGGAGGGTATTGTGAGATATTAGGGTGAAATGTAATGAGGGGCAGAGGAGGGTATAGTGAGATATTAGGGTAAGATGTAAGGAGGGGAAGAGGAGGGTATAGTGAGATATTAGGGTGCGATGTAAGATGGGGCAGAGGAGGGTATAGTGAGATATTAGGGTGAGATGTAAGATGGGGCAGAGGATGGTATAGTGAGATATTAGGGTGAGATGTAAGGAGGGGCAGAGGAGTATCGCCTTGGATACAGACATACACAATCTTTGAACAATAATAATAATAAGCCAATTCATGTCTCAGACAGGTCCCCAAACCTGCCTTACCCCCATCCCATGACCGACCCATCTATGGCTGATGTAAATGGAGGGGGCTCCACTTACTTCTTGACCTGCCTGATCATCACCAAGAAAACAAGCATGTTTGCCATGACGTACCTGGTACATAAACAGGGCCTCTACATGTCAGGGCCAATGCCGTAACAAGAGCATCATAAGGGCACTCCAATGATTGTGCAGTCATTGGAGCAGAATGATAGTGGCCAACGTTTCGTCAGGTGCAGAAAGCCTGCTTCAGTAGAGAAGATGTCCTCCTGACTTCGTGATCGTTGGATGTGGCTGAAGGTTTCTCGATTTCTCCATGGTCCTGGTGGCCTGATGGGATTCCCCCATCGTCATGTAATTGGAGGCATGTGTCTCTACCCTCCCTATCTTTACAACACTCTAAAGCAGAAGTGGCCAACTCTTGTCCTCAACGGCCACCAACAGGTCAAGTTATGGGGATATCCCTGCTTCAGCACAGGTGGCTCAATCAATGGCTAAGTGAATGACTTAAGGACTGACAGTTGGCCACCACTGTTCTAAAGATTCAATCAAATGCAGTTTACTAACACTTTGGTCCCCAAGGGATCTTTCATCGGGACTTCTACGGAGAACTAGGCTTTGACTTCATAAACACAAAACTACATCTAAATGACCTATACTTCTGGTTTCCTGCCGTGCTGACGGTAGGACTGGTGTGAAACCTTGGATAAGGATTTCATTCATTGCTTTTCGGAATGCTCCCTACCAAACATTGTTTACTACAGAGAAGATGTTCGTCCAACACCGGTGGGAGAAGGTGACATTCAATAGAAGCTCTTACCTGTTGTACCAGTTAAAAAGGAGCCAGTTGAGTCCCTCCAGTTGGTATTCCCTGAGCTGGTTGCCATTTTTATACTCCCTTGACAAGATTATTTTCTTCCATGAGTTTGGAGGAGGGCGATCCTTCCAGAAGAAACCAAAAAAAATATAAAATGTCCATCAGACACATCCTGATCCCGGTTCAAATCCCAGTGTTAACTCCACAAGGAAATGAACAGAGAATTTTGGTTTACGGGGCAATAGAACTATGCCGAACCCCTCCCCCAAAAAAAATATATACACAAAGGGAGAAAATAAATACATATTATAATGAATTCTTTAAATAGTAATCCCTGAAGAACAGGGAATAAACCTGGTTGAGGTAACCGATAAAGGGCATTATTGAACACTTGAGTCTGCGTCTTATTTCTATTATAAGCTGAATTTGTAGGAACGGCCCAGCCGTAAGAACAACGCACCGTGGGCAAGTTACATTATTGAACCCGAAATGAGAGTGTTCTCTCGTGTGTGCCTGAAAATGTATATACCCAGCTTTGCGTACTATAATCTCACAGTTTATTTTTATGGTTCCAACATTGGTTTGTTGTTCTAGATTTCTGCCAAAAGCAACCACTGAGCTCATTTATTTAATATAATTTTAAGTTACAGCTGCCGCACCCAAATTTTTTGTTTACCGAGATGGCAAATCATGGGGTCCCTGGAGCTGTACCGAAGTAACTTAAGCTTGGAGGGAACCCTGGCTTCTGAAATACATACCGGTAATCGTAAATTCTGGTATTAAACACGGGATAAAAAGAATACAAACGATCCGCGGGACACGTCTGCTTTACGTGGCCAGAGTTAAGAACAGATAAAAGAATCTGATAGCGATCCACGGGACACGTCTGCTTTACGTGGCCAGAGTTAAGAACAGATAACAAAATCTGAGAGCGATCCACGGGACTTTTATCCAAACAAATACTACGGCGTAACGACAAATTCAAAATCCATCTTTCGTCGCTACTTTGGCACCCTTTTTCAAGAGGAAACAACGTGATAACCGCGCCGCTACTTATGATATCCAATGATATCTCATAAGGGGAAAAATAAATTCCTTCCTGACTCCAAGAATTGGCAATCAGATTATTCCCTGGATCAACATCCTTCCCATGAATACTTATTTGGTATATCCCTGTATACCTTTCCCATCTAAAAAGATGTCCAACCTTTTTTTGAACATATCTATTGTATCTGACATCACAGTCTCCATGGGTAATGAATTCCACACTGTAACTGCCCTTACTGTAAAGATCCCTTTCCTTTGTTGCTGGTGAAATCTCATTTCCTCCATGGCCCCGAGTTCTTTGTTCTGCCCTTGAGATAAATAGTTCTTTTGAAAGCTCCCTGTACTGTCCCTGAATATATTTGTATATAGTTATCATATCCCCTCTTAGAAGCCTCTTTTCTAATGCAAATAAATCTAATTTAGCTAGCCTCTCCTCATAAATTAGATTGTCCATCCCCTTTATTAATTTGGTGGCTCTTCCCTGCAATCTCTCTAGTTCCATAATGTATTTTCTAAGGAGTCGGTGCCCAAAATTGTACTCCATATTAAAGGTGTGGTCTTACTAATTCTTTCTAAAGGGACATAATTATGTTTACTTCCCTTCCATCCATTGCCTGTTTAATGCAAGATACGATCTTGTTTGCCTTTGCAGCTACTGCATGACTTTGGGCACTATTGCTAAGCCTGCTGTCTACCAGCACTCCTAAATCCTTCTCCATCAAGGATTCACCAAATTTAGCCCCATTTAATTTGTAAGTCGTCTGTTTATTCTTGGATCCCAAATGCATAACCTTACATTTATCTGTATTAAACCTCATCTGCCATTTACCTGCCCACGTTTCCAGCCTCTCCAAGTCCTTCTGGAGAGAAATTACATCCTGCTCTGATTCTACTACCTCACACAATTTAGTGTCATCAGCAAAGATGGAGACTTTGCTCTCGATCCCAACCTCAAGGTCTTTAATAAAAAAATTAAAAATCAGTGGTCCCAGTACCGATCCCTGAGGTACTTCACTCACAACTTTAGCCAAACCTGAAAAAGTTACATTTATGACAACCCTCTGTTGACTATCCTTCAACCAGTTTTCAATCCAGATGCATATATTATTACTGAGTCCAATGTGCTTTATTTTGTACACTAATCTCGTGTGGAACCGTATCAAAAGCCTTTGCAAAATCTAAGTAGACCACATCAACTGCATTACCCTGGTCGATGCCACGTTATGGAGGACACAACAGGTTGGCTTGGCGCCATCTTCTAGTTCCCGCCCCTGTATTCACTTCCTCTCCACCCAGAGTATTTGTTTGGATTACAGTCCGACTGAATGCCGTCTAATCTCGCTTCCTTTTATCGGATACGCTCTGCTGAGAGACGGGAGCGCCGTGGCAGGAGGTGCCACGTGCAGCTGACAGGTTTAAGGACAGGCCGGCAGCTGGTTTGCTGAACTTTTATATACTCCTCCTTACCACCCTCCTGGTATCGGGGCGCAGCGCTTGGAGCTGTTCAAACTCCTCGATCTTTGTCTGCTCGACATCCTCCTTCAGCTCCCACGTGCTGTCTTCATACGGCAGGGAGCACCACTTTACTAGATAATAAATAACAGGCTGAAAAGGGGGAAAACATTAATATTCAATCGGGGTTCAAAGCAGCAACCTCCTCCCTCCTCCCCCCCTAAATCCAATGCGAATTTAACTCAGGCGTGGGCACCACCAGTCCTCAATGGCCACCAACAGGTTTTCAGGATATCCCAAGTGGCTCAATCAGTCCCTGCTTCAGCACGGGTGGCTCAATCAACCCCTACTTCAGAACACGTGGCTCAATCAACCTCTGCTTCAGTATAGGTGGCTGAATCAGGCCCCTGCTTCAGCACAGGTGGCTCCATCTGCCATTGTTTACGCACAAGTGGCTCAATTAGGCCCTGCTTCAGTATAGGTGGGTCAATCAGTGACTCAGTTGAAGACTGAGCCACCTGTTCTGAAGCAGGGATATCCTGAAAACCTGACCTGTTGGTGGCCATTGAGGAGTGGAGTTGAGCATCCCCGAGTTAAACCAGAATGTGCGTATTTTGCCCCCGGAGCAAGTTCTAACGTCTAACTGTAACCGGCGGCTCCTTTCTGGTATCACGGGAAGCAGGGGGTCTTCAGTGGGTTGCACTTAACGCGGTTTAACTCCAGGGACCCCCTTCTCGGAATGGGACATTCGGCCGCAGAGGGACCCTTCCACCGCTGGCCGCTTTGCCAAGGTAAGTCCATTTAAGGGTTAATTTAGCGTGTCGGGCAAGTGGACGTGTTGTGCAAGTGGGCGTGTCGGGCAAGTGGGCGTGTCGGGCAAGTGGGCGTGTCGGGCAAGGGGCGTGTCAGGCAAGGGGGCGTGTCAGGCAAGGGGGCGTGTCAGACAAGGGGGCGTGTCAGGCAAGGGGGCGTGTCAGGCAAGGGGGCGCGTCAGGCAAGGGGGCGCGTCAGGCAAGGGGGCGTGTCAGTTTTTAGGGTAGAGGATTAAGATAAGCGGCGGCAAAACGCGGGCGGAGATTTGGTCACGACACAACGTCCGCGACCAAATGTTATTAGACCTCCCCCTACAGCCCTCCCCTATAGAAATGCTCGCAGAACGGGAACACCCCCCGTGTTACCAGGTTGCTGGTACACAGCCCCGGGTAACGTTGAACTCTCCATAGATAACAGGAAGATATAACGTAACACCGAGATACACCGAGATACACAGAGGCTAAAGAAACGCCGTCTCACATACAAAGTTATACTAAAATCCCACGCTTTTCAAACAGGTCACCCACACAACCTCCCCCGCTACCCCCAAAAGAAGAGTAATGAATGACATCGCAGGAGGTGACAGCCGGAGAGCAGACGCAGAACGGGACATTCACCCGCACGTGGGAGGATTTGACGTGCTATATCTGAATGTTGCCATGGGGCAGAGCTACAAAACTGGCACTAGACCAGAAGTGGCCAACTCCAGTCCTCAAGGGCCACCAGCAGGTCAGGTTTTCTGGATATTCCTGCTTCAGCACAGGTGGCTCAATCAGTGGCTCAGTTGAAGCAGGGACCGATTGAGCCACCAGTGCTGAAGCAGGGATATCCTGAAAACCTGACCTGTTGGTGGCCCTTCAGAACTGGAGTTGTCCACCCCGGCCCTGGACTGTTTATTGAGCCGCACTGACCAAACCCCTGGTCCTACTTACTTCCCCCGTGTCCTTATCTTCGCAAAACGAAACTTCCTGCACCCGATCCACTTCTACGTAATCCGGATTAAACATTTCTTCTTCGATCTGCAATATAGTAACACGGGGAAGAGAGACATCACTGTAGACCGGGCGCTTGGCTCGTTAAACGCGCATCGAACAAGGAGTCGCTAATTATCTTAACCGTGGCAGACACGGCGGAGGGCCTCAGATGGTCACAGAATGATTTAAAAATCACTTACACGTGGCCTTAAAGGTGTATTACCTCCTACTTGTTTTTAACAGGATGGGAACAAGGGTCTTCTGACACTAAAGTCACTATCTTCAACTCGAGGGAACGCCTGAATACTTACCGGTGAAGTTACCGAGGAGTATTAATACATTTCATATAGCGCTTTTTTCCCAATGGGACTCAGAGCGCGTCACAATTACAGTATAGCGTGCGGTACGCAGCACTTAGGAATGTTACAGACAGTCACTGCGTAGGTGAGCTTACAATCTATGTTTTGGTGCCAGACGCACAGGGAGATAAAGTGACTTTCCCAAGGTCACAAGCAGCTGACACCGGGAATCCCTGAGTCACACTCCGTGTCATTGTTATCAGTCAGTGTCTTTACACACTGAGACGCTCCTTCTCTCGGGCCAATAGGAATCTGCAACATCATCGGTTGCGGCTTCCTATTGGACAGCCATTTAAATCCCCTTGAAAAACCCGGAAGTAATACTGGTAACTTCACCGGGACGTATCTCGGGACCAGGGAGCTGAACATCGTGAGATTCATATCGGGAAGACCCCCTTGTTCCAATCATGTAAAGGAAAGGGGGCTGGTTATGGGGGATTGCTAGTTTTGCCTCCATCACCACCCTTTGTTTTTTGCCTGATCAATGATTTTTAACGGTTACAGAACACAGACTGAAAATAGACGCGCGACTGTGGCAAGCATGCCGCGGCAATCTCGCCAGGCTGACGGAGAACAAAACGTGTCAGATCCGCCATTACTCACGTCAGCAAAGAAGTGGGCCCTCTGTGCTTGTTTGATCTTGAAGCGCTTAATTTTCTGCTGGATTCTTTTATCCTTTAGCAGCTGCTGTTCTGTGGCCCATTCGCAGTGCAGATACGAGCTGGAGAGGAGGGCAGAACGGGATATTAATGCGCTGATGCCATGAGGGTGCCCATGTATTACACAGCTTCGTCCATCTGAAACATTTCCCAGGCACCGCACGCACAGACAGGCCCCACGCGCAGGCAAGCCCCACATGCAGGCAGGACCCACGCGCGCGCGCACGCACAGGCAGGCCCCACACACGCACGCACAGGCAGGCCCCACGCGCGCACGCACAGGCAGGCCCCACGCACGCACAGGCAGGCCCCACGCACGCACGCACAGGCAGGCCCCACGCGCAGAGAGGCCGCGTGCAGACAGGCCGCAAGTGTGCGCAGACAGCCGTGGGCGCACGGAGACAGGCGCACACAGACACACAGGTAACGTACACACAGTAACTAATTACTAAAAGCCAGAAAAAAAGTTTTCTTTTGAGCTCTCTTTCAACAACCCATCATCCATCCTCCACTCTTCTCTCCCCCGTGTACCCCATCGCCCCTCTCTTCTGTCTCCCATGTACCACATCACCCCCTCTCTTCTCTCCCCATGTACCCCATCGCCCCTCTCTTCTGTCCCCCATGTACCCCATCGTCCCTCTATCTTCTCTCCCCATGTACCCATAGTCACCTCTCTTCTCTCCCCATGTAACCCATCATCCCCACTCTTCCCCATCGTCCCCTATCTTCTCTCCCATGTACCCCATCATCCCCCTTCTCTCCATGTGCCCCATCGTCCACCCTCTTCTCTCCCATGTAACCCATCATCCCCCTCTTCTCTCCCCCATGTAACCCATCATCCCCCCTCTTCTCTCCCCCATGTACCCCATTGTCCCGCCTCTTCTCTCCCCATGTAGCTGCAAAACGGCCGGCAGAGAGGCGAGTGCCGGCCGCGACCAAATACCGAAGACCGGTTTGGCGCCCAGGTAAGTGTACAGGATCCGAAAACATGTAAAACAAAGTTTCAATCGATCTATGCCGAACTAGAACTGGCTTCCGGAACCGTACTTACTAATTTTTGTATTTGACGTAGAATTCTTCCCCTTCGACCAGCAACCCGGACTGAGTCTGCAACGGAGAGGACATGTTACTCGTTACCGACACTCCCTACCCCACCACCGAGGGCAACAACACCACAGGGGAAGGGGCTGGAGGAGGGCGCTTACCTCTCTCTTCACCGCTCTTGAGGATAAGATTTTGTCCACGATGGCAGCGTCTTCCTCACTGGGGTTCTCCTGGGAGCAAGCGGACGTCTGGTTAGAACGCACTGTCCTTTTAAACGACTGGATTGTTAGTAAAAAGCACTGCGTTAGCAGCCCCTCTGGGAGCAAAGGGGTTAAGAAAAGATGCCTGCACCGTGGCGGTGAGGACAGGACGACGTAACAAGCAACTGGAGGAAAAATCAGAACTTCCAGATCCCGGATTCCCTCCGTTTACCAAACTTCAAATACTTGAGCGTCTGAAAAATGACCAAAAATCGCCCAGGGTGCTTCAAGGTGAATTATTCAGGGGTGTGAAACCAGTCCTCAAGTGCCACCAACAGGTCTTCAGGATATCCCTGCTTCAGCACAGATGGCTCAATCAGTGGCTCAGTCAGAGACAGCCACGATTGAGCCACCTGTTCTGAAGCCGGGGCTGATTGAGCCACCTGTCCTGAAGCAGAGATATCCCCAATATCTGGCCTGTTGGTGGCCCTTGAGGACTGGAGTTGGCCGCCCCCTGACGTTAGCTAGATTATAGGAAATCTTGGCGTTTTCATGAGGAAGGTATTTACAATATGTCATTATTTTTAAACAATGTATTTATACGGTTTAATAAAATACTTGCTATTTGCGTCATCATTACCGTCGAAAGTTTTGAAGCTGCGGACTCCATTTTTTTTTTCAATGGGGGGGTTTCCCCTAGATCTGACCGGTTGTCCCCAGACCTCCAGAACTATGCTGATGTGAGACCTAAAATCAACTACAACTATGGACGCTGGGTGACCAATAGAAAGTGGCAATGTCCTCTCAAGATGATGTTGCAGTTTTCGATTGGCTGCCAGAGCTAGGCTGACCCCAGCGGCCATATTGTGCCACCAGGAAACATTTTACTGCCAGGCAGAGGAATGTTCCGTCTTGTGCACATGTGGGGGGAGGTCAAGTGACCGCAGAGCGTCACGAAAGTTCAGGTAATGTAACAATACCCCTTAAAAAGGCCTGTACTGGCCACTCTGTACATTCTCTGTGACGAGGACGCTATATGGAACCGTTCCAGTTAAACATTCTACCGGACCAAGGAACCTCAAATTACATATTCTACAGGATCAAGAACCGCCAGTTATACATTCTACGGGACCAAGAAACCTCAAATTATACATTCTATCGGACCAAGGAACCTCCAGTTGCACATTCTACAAAACCAAGGAACCTCAAGTTACACATTCTACAAAACTAAGGAACCTCAAGTTACACATTCTACAGGACCAAGGAACCTCAAGTTACACATTCTACAAAACCAGGGAACCTCAAGTTACACATTCTACAGGACCAAGGAACCTCAAGTTACACATTCTACAAAACCAGGGAACCTCAAGTTACACATTCTACAAAACCAAGGAACCTCAAGTTACACATTCTACAAAACCAGGGAACCTCAAGTTACACATTCTACAGGACCAAGGAACCTCAAATTACACATTCTACAGGACCAAGGAACCACAAGTTATACATTCTACCGGACCAGGGAACCTCAAGTTACACATTCTACCGGACCAGGGAACCTCAAGTTACACATTCTACAGGTTCAAGGAACCTCAAGTTACACATTCTATAGGTTAAAGGAACCTCAAGTTATACATTCTACAGAACCAAGGAACCTCAAATTATACATTCTACAGAACCAAGGAACCTTAAAATTATACATTCTACCGGACCAAGGAACCTCAAATTATACATTTTACAAGACCAAAGAACATCAAGTGTAACATGTTGGCTGTTGAGTGTTTGTTCCCAGGGGGAGAAAGACCCTTAGGGGCAGATTCACCAAGCACCGGTAAGGTATTGCTCACCCGATCCGGCATCAACTTATCTCGACTCCGTCGCACCCCGAGCAGCCACTTTACCTTTCGTTCCAACATTGCCCCTTACTCCTTTTAGACTGTAAGCTCTCAGGATCACGGCCCCCATTCCCTTCTATATCTGTTTGTGCAGGTTTGTCCTCACTTGTATGGAACCGTTCATGTAATATACATCACTCTGTATCCCCAGTATACCGTGTCATGGAACATGTTGGCGCTTTTCAAATACACAATAATAATTTGGTGTGCCGAGCGGTACCGGCACTTGCTGAATCTGTCCCTTAGGCTTCCCCGGGAAGAAAGTGGAAGATTCTCCAGAACAAAGGGGTTTAGTGAGCACCTACTGCACATACCTACCCGACCGACTACTACAGCGCCGTTCCACCTACCCGAGGGGAAAACAAACGTACTGAATATTGATCAAATATAAAGGCTGAAATGACGTGCTTTTTTGGCAATATTTAATGTCTTCCGTCCGGTTGGAAATATCCAAAGCCACTGCGGTGGCGCCTAGCTCCATTCTCCAGTACTGACACTGCCGCTGCCGCTGTATAGTACCAGTGGTGGTGACATCAGAGGTAGGCGCCAACCGCGGCTTTTTGGTTATTATTATTTCCAGACAGAAAGAAAACATTAAATATTGTCAAGAAAAATACGCATTTTAAAAAAAGTCTACCACTGTCAAGGTACGTTACGGTTAGACTTCAATATTCTTAATAATGAAGATAAACGATACCTTCATGTATAATCAACACCTCGTACAGCATGAATATATATCTTAATAGAAAAAAGAAGCCATTTCTCCCGCTGTAGCCGGGTCCCTGTGGCCCTAGGAGGGACATACCCTCTTATAAAAGGACCCTACCACAAATAGCTGCAGGGGCTGCTCGGCTGGGCGGGCCGCGCTCTTGCGGGGTTTAACGCTGGCTTTCGGTTCGTCCTCCGATTGTTTCCCTTCCCCCTCCTCCGCGTACTTTTTCCTCTTCACTTGCCGGTTGGATCGTCTCTTCTGAAGAAAAAAGAAGAGAAAAAAACCCACAATGCATCATCCACCTGTTAGGGCCGCAAAACCAGCGCCAACATTTTTACCACCGGTGATTCCGCGGCATTTCCAGTCATGTGATCGCTTCGATACCGATAGTGTAATTCCCCCCAACCCCCCACACCCAATCAGTGACGTAAGGGGAGGGCCCGATCAGGCTATTTGACATCTCGATTAGCAGCCGTTTTAATTTACAACGTGGACTCATTTTCCAGGAACAAAACACAGTTTAAATCAAAAAAGATAAAAAAAGATAAATCGTACTACACATTATGGGGAAGAAATAATAATAAAAAAAGGTAGAAATCAGATCAAGGTATGAATGTGCTCCTTTCATGCAGAAGGAATTCTAACGCCGCACAAGAATAACGGCCATTATACATCAGTGCCGAGGTCTCTTCTCGGAAAGGCCTCTACAATTATCCAGTCATCAAAGCGATTGGGGAGAAACAGACGCGGCCGTGTAGTCATTCAGACCAAATAAGATTGGGGTGGGGGCCGCTGCGTTGCTTTTAACTGCAGTTTCTCGCATGCTGGATTTCGGATGCTGTTCCGGATTCTGCCCAGACGCGCAATGCCGCTGGGAAATGGCAACACTAAGCCGATGGCGTTTATAAAAAGTCCCAGAAGATCTTTTTGCCCCAATTATAACTTTTTTCCACGCTCCCCCTTTCCCTTAGATCAGGGGTGGTAAACTCCAGTTCTCAAGGGTCTTCGACTGAGCCACCTGTGCTGAAGCAGGGATATCCTGACCTCTTGTTGGTCCTTGAGAACTGAAGTTGGCCGCCCGTGCCTTGGATTTTCAGATACTAGGAACCCTCCTTGCATACTAAACATATAAAGGAGATACACTAAAGGCGAGTGCCAACAGTGTACCCTGGGCTGTACTTTGTCGGTACAATCTGCTCTAGCTCTCAAGAGCTAACAATCTAAATGTCGGTACCCGAGGCCCAGGGAGATAAAAGTGACTTGTCCAAGGTCACAGGAAGAGTGGACACTGGGATCTGATCTGTTAATCAACATTTCAAAGGCAGTGACATTACCACTAAGCTACTTATTCAGCCCAACGAACACACACACACCGAAAAATGACAATACGCAGAAGTACGGATATGGGACGCGGAGGGAGTCCCTCCACGCGCCAACACTTCTCCTCTCAGAAATGCTGGTGGACACCCATCATGTATGAAACCCACCTGTGAGTCCTCGTCTTTTAGCGCCCGTGGGGTTCCCTCCGTGTCCGACACGTCATCGGAGGACTCGATCTTCCTCTTGGGCTTCTTGCCCAGAGTTATGATGAGTTTGCTGTGAGGGGGAAGAAAACGTCCGGACATTAACAAGTAGAGCGCGGTCAAATCAGAGTCCACAGAGCCGCATGTACAAGGCGCCAGAGGCGGTTTGCACACAACCTGCCCATGTACTTGGCAGTGATTTTTGTGCACTTGCTGCATTTGCTCTGCTGTTTTTATCCCGCACACATACAGTACACACCACACATACACACAACACACACCTATTTGAGAGATCAATCAATGGTTTTCTGTTTTGGAAGAACACATGTATTTTCTTCTGGTCCTGTTAAATATGGCGGTTATCACTGTACTGAGGATCTGTCATACTTAACAGACTAATATATACAAATGTATTTGTAAGTATAAACACACACACGGACAAAAATGGCCGCTCTCCCTGGCTAAAAGGCTTAAGCAGGCAGCACGGTACAAACATTCAACAATGGACAGGTCTGATCCCATGAAGTGTAAAGAAAACATCATTTAATAAGTCCAACTAAACCAGCGCCAGTCGGTCTTATTAAATGATAGTTGTGAAGGTAGGGGTAGATTTGGCTGCTTTGAATAAAGGTTAAGCCGCCATTACCCCTACCTGTCAGTAATGTGCTGTGTAGCCTGGTTCCAGCACTTCAGGGGTTGCAGGCGGGAATGTTGCTAGATTCATGTAACACAATTTATGTTGCATTTAACCGACCAATCAGGGGGCCAAGCAACATTGGAGGCACTTGCCATTGGCCCTCCCTATGTGTATCCATGATGTCACCATGGGGTATAAAAGGTGGCGAGGGAGGCCCCAGTTAGTTCCAGCTCCAGGCATGAGTGCATTGGATTCCTGGGTTCCTGTTAAGGCCGTAATTATACCAGAAATCGCTGGCGACGCCGCTTGCAGCTTCAAAACAATAAAATCCAATGAAAGCGCACATACCAATCGCGACGGTAACGCCGCGCCAAACTACAAAGCTTCTGTCTCATGAAGAGATTTTCAATTTTGTTTTTCACAGGCGACGGCCGCATCATGTGATTTGCACGGCCAATCACAGTGCATCTTAAACAAACCAACTGGTCATGTCTCCTCTGCAGTAGCGCTACAAATCGCTTTTGCATGTGCACGTCGCCCAGCGACGTCGCTACGATGACGTCACCGGATCGCTCTGCAGTTTCTGGTATAATTGAGGCCTAAGGGCTTCCGATAGCAGTTCCTGTTAGACACTGCGTGGGAGCAGAACGGGGAAAACTTCCTAACAGTGTCCCCCCCATCAAGGCTTGTAGGGTTATCTCCAGTTACCCCAGTTGGGGGAATGTGTGTTTTATGTAAGGGACAGTTGTGGACACCATTTTCCAATAAATGCATTTTTATTAACTCTGTAGTTCTGTCTGGCGAGTTGATCCCTGGTGTGTTTACTCTGGTATCCCGTGACAATACTGTCTTTACATTTTGTGATGTGCCGGTATTTTTGACCAACACACACACACACACACGTAAGAAGAAAAGATGAAGACCTCATTGAGCTCAAAAGCCAACACCTATTACATTGCAGAGGTACAGATAATTGAAGAATCAGTGGAGAAGTCTTCATCATAAACAACTTAGTGGAGTATGAAAGCTGATCAGAAACAGCAGCCAGAATCGTCATTCAGGTGACAAAGATACAGGCTTCAAATAATCCAAGTGTACGCTCCAGCAAGAAGTCGCGGATACGGACGTGGAACACTTCCACTATGAAATCAACCAACTTAATGGTCTAAAGGTGACAATTTCCTTTAAGGGAGATTTCAATTAAAAGATTGGTGCCCATCAGAAAGACGAAGTAAGTCTGATTACGGTAACAGGAATGAACATGGGAGACAAGATGGGAGACAAGATTGGGAACATTTGCAGAATGTGAAAACTTCTATATTATGAATTTATTCAAGAAGAATCCAAATAGAAAATTGACTTGGAATGGACTCAAATATGAAATGGACTATATCTTGGCTTACAAGTAACATCTGATTGCACAATTCTTCACCGTTTTGACACGAGGAGTGATCACTTAGTTGCAAATTACATCTGAATGCTAAGCTGGGAAGAAGAAAACTGATTAAAAAGAAGACAAAAAAAAACAAACACCAACATCACTAAACCTCAAGAATAACCACAAAGAATTTCAACACAAGCTGAAAAAACGCTACAGCTTGCTCGAAATGCGCGGGAACACAAACGAACAATGGAGACATGAAGGATGAAACATGATAAAACTGAAAAAAAAAAACACAAAATAAGAAAGTATCGCAGGCAAAAGCATTAATGGGGAGACAAGAAATGAAGAAATCCCAAGACGCAAGAAGAATTGTATATGCAGAGCTGTGAAAGGCGATCCGCAAACGCATAACTGAAGATAACTTAAGATGTAAGAAAATGTTACTGTGATATAGTTAGACAGGTGAGGTTGAAAAAAAAAAAAAAAAGTTAAGACATGTCCATCAAATTCAACTAATGTTAAATTAAATGGAAGCTGCAGTTCAAGGTGCCATTTAAAAAAATAAATCAATTCAATATGTGCATCAATACAATCTGCACACTGACAAGTGATTAGCTAAGTTGCCGATCGATCCGTTCTCCTGTAATCGATCGCTTTGCTCGGGGGTTATTTAATTCACTGTTATTGCTACAAAACAGTACCCACCGATGCAAAGTTCTGTGGAGAAGATCATGTGACCAGGCAGGCACTAGACACAATTAGTGCACTTCTAGAGAGAGGGCAGGGGTCAAGAGCCAGAGCCTGTCTCAGAAGGGGAAGGGGATGTGACTTTGTAAATGGTTTTTATAGAAACACAAATTCTTGTTACATTATAATACATTAAAAATGTCTTTAAAAATTGTTTAAAAGAAAATGCTACAAGTATTTTCTCATCATACAGAACCGATTTATTAAAAAAAAAAAACACATGTAGGATATTGCTTGAATTGCAGCTTTAAGGGAAGACCCCATGTTGTTTCTACTGCCCTTGGGTTGAATAGTTCTTTTGGAAGCTCCCTTGAGCTGAATATATCTGCATATAATTATATCTCCTCTTTGGCGCCTCTTTTCTAATGTAAACCAGTCTAATGTCTCTAGCTTCTGAGATTTCCCATCCCCTTTATTAATTTGGTGGCTCTTCTCTGCACTTTTTCTATTTCCATAATGTCTTTTTTATGGAGAGGCTCCCAAAACTGTCCTCCATATTCACAGTATGGTCTTACTAAGGATTCATTCAGTGGGGAAATGTCGCTTCCTTCCCTTGCACCCATACCCCATTTTCGGCAAGTTAAAATCTTAAACAACTCAGAAATCAGCTCTTCCCAAATTTATACCTAGGATCAAGGTGGGGTGCAGACAAGGGAATACATGAATAAAGTCTACCAAAAAGCTACAAACTAACCCTTTAATGTCTGTACTCAAAGGCCTTCCTCTCCTAAATAAGTTACATTTTATTACATTTCCAGAGGGAGGTCTTTGAGTGCAGGCATACAAGGGTTTTATTGTATTATTGTAGTGGACAAGATAAGATCTTGTTTGCCTTTGCAGCTACTGCCTGGGATTGGGCACTATTGCTAAGCCTGCTGGCTACCAGCACTCCTAAATCCTTCTCCATCAAGGATTGATCTAATTGTGTCCAATTTAATGTGTAAGTCACCTGTTTATTCTTGCTTCCCAAATGCATAACCTTACATTTATCTGTATTAAACCTCGTCTGCCATTTACCTGCCCACGTTTCCAGTCTCTCCAAGTCCTTCTGAAGAGAAATTACATCCTGCTCTGATTCTATTACCTTACACAATTTAGTATCATCAGCAAAGATGGAGACTTTGCTCTCGATCCCAACCTCAAGGTCATTAATAAACAAGTTAAAAAGCAGGGGTCCCAGTACCGATCCCTGAGGTACTCCACTCACGACTTTAGCCCAACCTGAAAAAGTTTCATTTATGACAACCCTCTGTTGTCGTTCTCAGGGGTGCATAAAGTGGTGGGCGCAAGATTTTTCAGGGGGGGGGGGGTGTGCGCAGCGGCCCCGCACTCTTTCCCACGGCATTTAAATTAAGTGCCGGGGGATCGCGTGAGGTCTCTGCAATGTCTCCTACCTTGTCTTTGTCGCCGTGTCGCCATGGCAGCACGGCGTCAAATGACGCCGCAGGGCCACGTGACATGACATCACGTGACCCTGTGGTGTAATTTGACATCGAGGAAAAGGAAGGAGGGGGCGTGAGCCGGTAAGGAGAGCAGGCAGGAGTGCGCAGGGGGAAAAGTTTGCGCACCCCGGTCTATCCATCAACCAGTTTTCAATCTAGGTGCAAATATTTTAATCGAATCCAATTTGCTTTATTTTGCACACCAACCTCGTTTGGAACCGTATCAAAACGTTTGTAAATCTAAGTACTATAGACCACATCAACTGCGTTACCCTGGTCTAAATTCCTACTTATATCCTCAAAGAAGATGTTAATAAGGTTAGTTTGCACGACTTTCATAAATCCATGCTGACTATTACTACATTTTGTTATCTATTAGGTATTCCTGAATATTATCCTGTACTATACCTTCAAGTAGCTTCCACACTTTTAGATGTCAGGCTTACAGGTCTGTAATACCCCGGATGTGATCCAGCCCCCGTTTTAAATATAGGCACCACATCTGCTTTGCACCACATCTGCTTTACATCAATCTTGTGGTACCGAGCCTGTGGAAATTGAGCCCCTGGATATTAAATATAAAGGTTTGGCTATAACTGAACTTAACTCCTTAAGAACCCGTGGGTGCAAGCTATTGGGGCCAGATGCATTATTTACTTTCATTTTATCAAGCGGCCTTTGCACTTCTTCCTCTGTTAGTTAAATGTTGGTTGCGATTGTGGCTTCCTGAGGTTGCAATAGGTTTGCAATTGATGCTTCCCTGGTAAATACAGAGGCAAAAAATGTATTCAATACCTCCGCCTTTTCCTTCTTTCCAATAATGTGCCTGCCCATCTCACATGGGAAGGGTCCTATATTTCCTTTTTGAATATGTTTGTTATTAAAGGTGTACAAAGAACTTGTTTTGGTTTGATCTTGCTTTCTATGGCAATCTCATTCTTGTTAATGCGATTGCCATGCCTTATAATTCTGGTACGATACCTCCGTCCCTTCTGACTTTAAGAATCTAATCACCTGCCTCTTCTTTTCCATTTCCTCCCCTTCCTGTTTATTTAGCCACAGTGGTTTAGACTTGTTTCTTTCATATTTATTACCTAAGGGTTTACACTGATAAATGTGCTTCTATACTAAATGTTTTTAAGATTATTTTTCTTTTTACAAGAACTTCATCCCAATTTATTCCTTATAGACTCTTTGTTTTTTTAAATGACACTGTGTTATGATCAGTTTCCCAAATGTTCCCGGACTTGAATATTTGTTATTACTTCTACATTGCTTGATATCACCAAATCCATAACTGCCCCCTCTCCTGGTTGTTTCCTCAATAATTTGGGCAATGTAATTGTCTTTTAATACCCCCAATAAACAGTGTACTTTTGCTATAATGCTAATCTAATTGCCCCAGTCTATGTCTGGATAATTAAAATCCCCCATTATGCAAACATGACCCAGTTTTGATGCCTTCTCCATTTGCAAAAGTATTTTAGCTTCCTCAATCTCACAGATATTTGGTGGTTTATAGCATATTCCCACAAACATTTTCTTTATACTTTTACCTCCACTGCTAATTTCTATCCACAAAGTCCCTACATTTTCATCATTCCTTTCATAGACATCATCCCTTATAATAGGTTTTAGACCCGGTTTAACATATAAACATACTCCACCTCCCCTTCTATTTGTTCGATCCTTCCGAAAAAGAAAATAACCCTCTAAATTAACTGCCCAGTCATGAGTTTCATCCCACCATATTTCAGTAATGCCTATGATATCATACTGCTCTCTTGTAGTGATTAATTCAAGCCCCCCCATTTTATCAGACTTCTTGGATTAGCAAATACACATTTAAGGTTTTTTCCAGTCTGTGCTACTGTTACCTTATCTGCGCCTGCCTTTCTACTGCTATTGGATTTAGTCTTTAGAATTGTTCTAGTATTATCTGCATTTAATATGGTTGTCTCAATGCTTGTCAAACTCGCACTTGCTCCCCTTCTACCCCCATGACCCTTTGCTATTTCCCCATTCCCATCTATTCTGTGTAGCTCATAACCTCTTGCTTATCTCTCCCACTCATTCCTAGTTTAAAATCTTCAACATTTTGAACGTCCTCCCCCTAGCACAGAAGATCTCTTTTCATCGAGGTGCAATCTGTCCCTACTATAAAGATGGCACCTCTCAGAAAAGAAGTCCCAGTGCTCTAAAAACACAAAACCCACCTTCCTGCACCACTTTCTTAACCATGCATTAACCTCCTTAATATCAGACTGTGTCCCTGGGGTAGCGCATGGTACTGGTAGTATTTAAAAAATATACTACCTTGGAGGTCCTTGCCTAAAGCTTGTGGCCTAGATCCCCAAAATCATTTTTTGGGACCTGACAGCTTTTTTTAAAAACTTTGTGTCATTGGTTCCCACGTTCACCAAGACTTCCCAATACACCCCTGGATCGGTACAAATGTGGACGTCAAATGAACTACCTGTAAGTTTTTACATTCAAATAATAAATGTGTAACCTCATTTGCCACTGGGGACACCACGTATCCTATTAAACATTTGCTAAACTGCATGTCCGTGCCAACTCCAGTATAGGGGAGAACAAGAACTTCAGTGTGACCAATCTAGAAATTAATGGTATTGAAGCAGCCACTCTGGTAGTGGGTCGGACATATCACAAGAAGAAATGACAATCGTTGAACAAAGATGGAACGCAACTGGTTTCCAAAGGAAACTAAAAGGACCAAGAAAACGACCAAAAGTAAGATTGGAGGATGAAATCAGTGTTGGCATAATGTGGAGGAGAGGCTGTAGTTGTAGTACATGGGAGATCATTGAGTCGGCAAGGACTGAAGATGATTATACACACACACAGGCAGAATAAGGTATTTTGCGCCCCAGGGCAAGTTCTACCAATTGGGCTAAAATATATAGATTTGAAAGTCAGTCCTAACAACCCCCGGTGTCTTTCGACTGGGGGATATACATATAATATATATCAGACACCAGCGGGTGGGACTGACTTCAGAATCTGCCAGACCGCCACTCCAGACCCTAAGAGGTTGCATTCAGGGTAGATGTCCTGATCTTACCCCATATGTATGTGTCCTTTTTTAAAACACATGCCCATGTGTGGATCTATGCGCGCGCGCGCACACACACACCACCTGCTGATTGAATGTATTTAATTATTTCTCATTACGGGATTATCAAGTAACTTTGCCACTAGAAGGTGTTCACACTGTCTGTCTTCTTCCAAGCTGGTCCCACATTCTGCCTCTATTCTTCCCGGCTCCCAGCTGAGGCCCTCCCAATGATCAGTAAAAGACGAGCCTCTCTCAGATAAATCGGGCTCGCTGCAAAAACCAATTCCACTGGGACAAATGGAATATCCTGTCCCGTGGCAAAGCCTGCAGGCTTCGTGGACACAGATCGATAGGCCACTGCAACGCCCAGGAAACCACACAGAGAATGCATCCGTGAACATACACCGAATATACCTCCCGCGGGAGAATTACTAGCTATGCCTGGCAGCGGGAGATGGCTTCCGGCATACAAATGTCTTCGGCTGCGTTGACATCTAAATATCAAGGCAGCGACCTTTATAATGTAGTCGAGGCAATTAGGTAATAATGAAAGCCGCAGCTGTGACACACCGGACACTGAACTCCAAGCACCGACGTTCCTCCCTCAGGGAAGCGGAAACAGAACAGGCAGCGCCGGAGGGGACGCAATGTACACTCTTCCTGGCAGCCGAGAGGTTAAAAAACGCAATATAAATATTGTATATATACTGATGTACTGCTGAGCTGCTCTATGTATTTTTGATCATGTTTCTCTTTATATCTGTTGCATAGTTTTATCTTGCATTTTACCTGCCCTGATTTATTGCAGTAGCATAGTTATATGAGGTTGATTGCTCAGTTCCCTCACCCTCTGACCCTCTTCCCTGTTATTATTTCATTTTGTTACTGTTACTGTACATCTGTTAACTGATAGAGGTGTCACTTATGTAGTGGGATTACAGTGGGAGGGGGGTCTTTGATTGTATGGGTTATTTTGGGTCTGTGTGCTTTTTTACCTCGTACAGTACTGCTGCATATTCTATGTTTTACTTTTATCTGATTCAATTATACATTTTCTTATTTACAGTACATTACACAATTTGAACCAACTGGTTTCAATGGGGGAAGGGTCCATTTTAGACCCTTTTTCTCAATTATAGGAGCTTATATTCCATCTTTATACCTTGCTCATGCGTATTACTGTTTGTATGGGTTTTCCCACTGACATTTTGAGAGGGTGGCATCAGGGACTGTTTTAACTTACATGTTTACTTGTGAGGCTTTCCATAAAATGTGTATGTTTATATTATTTTGAGTACATCGGAGTGCTATTTTGGAACGTTTTTATTCTTTTTTGTTTCCATTTATCTTTGTTCCTAGCACCTGTAGTGGCTGTTATATTTCAGTTTATTTACTAAGTTAGATACTCTTTATCTCATCAGTCTGTGGCAGGCAATTCTTGTGTGTTACATAGTTACATAGTAGATGAGGTTGAAAAAAGACTTCCGTCCATCAAGTTCAACATATGCTAAATTTAGACAACAGATACTTTATCCTATATCTATATTTACTTATTGATCCAGAGGAAGGCAAACAAAAAACCCCATTAAGGGGAAAAATTAACTCCTTCCTGACTCCAAGAATTGGCAATCGGATTAATCCCTGGATCAACATCCTTCCCATGTATACTTATTTGGTATATCCCTGTATACCTTACCCATCTAAAAAGATGTCCAACCTTTTTTTGAACAAATCTATTGTATCTGCCATCACAGTCTCCATGGGTAATGAATTCCACATTTTAACTGCGCTTACTACCCTTTCCTTTGTTGTTGTTGAAATTTCCTTTCCTCCAACCTTAGGGAATGGCCCCGAGTCCTTTGTACTGCCCGTGGGATGAATAGTTCTATTGAAAGCTCCTTGTATTGTCCCTGAATATATTTGTATATAGTTATCATATCCCCTCTTAGACGCCTCTTTTCTAATGTAAATAAATCTAATTTAGCTAGCCTCTCCTCATAAGTTAGATTATCCATCCCCTTTACTAATTTTGTGGCTCTTCTCTGCACTCTCTCTAGTTCCATAATGTCTTTTCTTAGGATTGGTGCCCAAAATTGTACTCCATATTCAAGGTGTGGTCTTACTAATGCTTTGTAAAGGGGCATAATTATGTTTACTTCCCTTCCATCCATTGCCCGTTTGATGCAAGATAAGATCTTGTTTGCCTTTGCAGCTACTGCATGACATTGGGCACTATTGCTAAGCCTGCTTTCTATAAGCACTCCTAAATCCTTCTCCATCAAGGATTCCCCCAATATATCTCCATTTAATTTGTAAGTCGCCTTTTTATTCTTGCATCCCAAATGCATAATTATCTGTATTAAACCTCATCTGCCATTTACTTGCCCATGTTTCCAGTCTCTCCAAGTCCTTCTGAAGAGAAATTACATCCTGCTCTGATTCTATTACCTTACACAATTTAGTATCATCAGCAAAGATGGAGACTTTGCTCTCGATCCCAACCTCAAGGTCATTAATAAACAAGTTAAAAAGCAGGGGTCCCAGTACCGATCCCTGAGGTACTCCACTCACGACTTTAGCCCAACCTGGAAAAGTTCAATTTATGATAACCCTCTGTTGTCTGTCCTTTAACCAGTTTTCAATCCAGGTGCATATATTATTACGGAGTCCAACTTTCTTTATTTTGTACACCAACCTCTTGTGTGAAACCGTATCAAAAGCCTTTGCAAAATCTAAGTAGACCACATCAACCTGGTCTAAATTCCTACTTACCTCCTCAAAGAAACAAATAAGGTTAGTTTGGCAAGATCTATCCTTCATAAATCCATGCTGACTATTACTAATAATTTTGTTTTCCATTAGGTATTCCTGAATATTATCCCGTATTAAACCTTCAAGTAGTTTCCTTACTATTGAAGTCAGGCTTACAGGTCTGTAATTTCCCGGTTGTGATCTAGCTCCCTTCTTAAATATAGGCACCACATCTGCTTTACGCCAATCTTGTGCACTGAGCCTGTGGAAATTGAGTCCTTGAATATTAAATATAATGGTTTTGCTATTACTGCGCTTAACTCCTTGAGAACTCTTGAATGTATGCCATCGGGGCCAGGTGCCTTATTTACTTTAATTTTTTCAAGTCGCTTATGAACTTCTTCCACAGTTAACTAATTGTCCATTAATATGGAGGTTGTGGCTTCCTCCTGCGGCACTAATATTGAACTTGATTCTTCCCTGGTAAACACAGAGGCAAATAATTTGTTTAATACCTCATCTTTTTCCTTATCTCCAATAATCTGCCTACCCATCTCACATTGAAAGGGTCCTATATTTTCTTTTCTCATTTTTTTGTTATTAAGGTACTTAAAGAATTTTTTAAGGTTGACCTTACTTTCTATTGCAATCCTTTTTTCATTATCCATTTTTGCTAATTTGATTGCCCTTTTGCAATTTTTGTTACATTCCTTATAATTCTGATACGATGTCTCTGTCCCTTCTGACTTCAAGAATCTAAACGCCTTCCTCTTCTTGTCCATTTCCTCCCCTACCTGTTTATTTAGCCACATTGGTTTTGACTTATTTCTTTTATAATTATTACCCAAGGGTATACACTGATAAGTGTGCTTTTCTAACAATGTTTTAAACACTGCCCATTTATCTTGTACATTTTTCCCTGCAAAAACATCATCCCATTGTATTACTACTAGATTAGACCTCAGTTTATTAAAATCTGCCTTTCTAAAGTTTAAAGTCTTTGTTGAACCCAAGTAATCTATTTTTTGATAATTTATTTCAAATGAGACCATGTTATGATCACTGTTACCCAAATGTTCCAGGACTTGAATATTTGTTATTACTTCTACATTGTTTGATATGACCAAATCCAGAACTGCCCCTCTCCTGGTTGGTTCCTCAATAATTTGGGTCATATAATTGTCTTTAAGCACCCCCAAAAACCTGTTCCCTTTTGTTGTAATGCTAATCTAATTGCCCCAGTCTATGTCTGGATAATTAAAATCCCCCATTAGGCAAACATGACCCAGTTTTGATGTCTTCTCCACTTGCAAAAGTATTTTCGCTTTCTCAATCTCACAGATATTTGGTTGTTTATAGCATATTCCCACAAACATTTTCTTTATACTTTTACCTCCACCGCTAATTTCTATCCACAAAGTCTCTACATTTTCATCATTCCCTTCATAGACATCATCCCTTATAATAGGTTTTAGATCCGGTTTAACATATAAACATACTCCACCTCCCCTTCTATTTGTTCGATCCTTCCGAAAAAGGGAATAACTCTCTAAATTAACTGTCCAGTCGTGAGTTTCATCCCACCATGTTTCAGTAATGCTTATGATATCATACTGCTCCCTTGCAGCTATTAATTCAAGCTCCCCCATTTTATCTGTCAGGCTTCTTGCATTAGCAAGCATGCATTTCAGTTTTTTTTCAGCCTGTACTATTATCTTATCTGCTCCTTCCTTTCTGCTCCCACTTGGTTTAGTCTTTAGAAGTTTTCTAGTATTATCTGTATTTACTATGGGTGTCTCATTGCTTGTCAAACTCGCACTTGCCCCCTGTCTACCTCCATACCACCTTGTAACCTCATCTATTCCATTTAGTTCATTATCTGTTTCATTCCCCTCCCCCCTCCATCCTAGTTTAAAATCTCCTCCAATCTTTTTAGCATTCTCCCCCCTAGCACAGAAGATCCCTCTTCATTGAGGTGCAATCCGTCCCTAGAATATAGATGGGAACTCTCAGAAAAGGAGTCCCAGTGCTCTAAAAAACCCAAACCCCTCCTTCCTGCACCACTTTCTTAGCCATGCATTAACCTCCCTTATCTCTGACTGTCTCCCTGCGGTAGCGCATGGCACTGGTAGTATTTCAGAAAATACTACCTTGGAGGTCCTTGCCTTAAGCTTTTGGCCTAGATCCCTGTAATCATTTTTTAGGACCCTCCATCTTTCTCTAACTTTGCCATTGGTGCCAACGTGTACCAAGACCGCCGGGTCAATACCAGCCCCCCCAACAATCTGTCTACCCGATCCGCAATGTGTCGAACCAGAGCACCCAGGAGACAACAAACTGTTCGGTTCATGCGGTCCCGGCAACAGATTGCCCTATCTACCTTCCTAATAATGGAGTCCCCTACCACCACAATTTTTTTTTGTATCTGAGCATCCTGAGTCCCCACTGTGCTGGAGGAACGATTCCCCTGGCTGCTAGAGGAATTAGTCTCCCCTAGCCTTGCCATTTCTGCCCCAACATTCCCAATATCTTCACTCAACATGGCAAATCTATTGGGATGTGTCAGCTCAGAAACGACCTGCCTCTCCCTATTGCCCCTGCTTCCCCTTCTAAATGTCACCCAGCTACCTACCCGCTCCTCACTAACAGCGCCACCATCTGCACCACTAGTCGAAGCAAGGGCCTGCTCAGTGAGCTCTAATTCCCTTTCAAGATTGCCAATGTCCCTCAATATTGCAAGTTGCCGCTTCAGATCAGCAATCTCTGACTCTAAAGAGACCACCAGCTCACACTTCTCACAGCGGTATGCTCCTTGGAACAGCTGCTCCAAGTGCACATACACGTGGCAAGATGTGCACTGAGTGGCATTTTCAATCATGCTCATTCTAGCAACTATGAAGTTTAGAAGTACTAACAGTAAACTGTACTTCAATAACTATACCTTGTTTAACCGCTTCCTTGTTCTAACTGCACACACTTTAACCAACCTGCACTTCAATCAACCACACAGATCAGTCAGTACACGCAAGCTGATATATATATATATATATATATATATATATATATATATATACATACTTATTAAGGTTATGGTGGGTAAAAAAAGTGACTAAAACCCTCCACAGTAAAGCATTAAGCATCTGTAAATATTCCTGTATATTCATTTGCATGTCTTAGACAGGTATGCAACCCTGTCTTTCAATGATAATGGTGAAAGACAGGGTTGCAGACCTGTCTAAGACATGCAAATGAATATACAGGAATATTTACAGTTGCTATATATATATATATATTCATCACTCTTTGACGAAGGCCTGCGAGACGAAACACGTCAGAGGACCCATCAGCAACCCATGTCTGTTCAATAAACTTGATTTTTAGTCACCACCACTGTCTACACCCTGTGTTTTCGGCTGTGCAGCGCTACTTTTTTCGGCTTTGCTGAGAGATCCTTCCCTGTATATTCATTTGCATGTCTTAGACAGGTCTGCAACCCTGTCTTTCACCATTATCATTGAAAGACAGGGTTGCATACCTGTCTAAGACATGCAAATGAATATACAGGAATATTTACAGATGCTTAATGCTTTACTGTGGAGGGTTTTAGTATATATATATATATATATATATATATATATATATATATATATATTACCTGAACTCCAAAGTTTGACATTTTGTTGCGTTCACCACTGGACAAGAATACGTGTCTGGAAGACACAAAATGGCCGCCGGTGTCCGCAACCCTGGCGGCCGACAAAGCTGGGAGATGAACTTGCGACTTTTTTTTGTTTGGGGCCCCACGGTCACACCAAAAAAAATCTAGGTATTTCGGGGGAGGGGGGGGGGGGGGGGGGGCAGAGGAAGGCTCCAGATATGACCCCCCCCATCTCCCGGTTACTTTGTCTTAAAGAAAATAAAAAGTTGTTTGAGAGGGCTGGCGGCTTTAAGAAGCCAGTCACACAAAAAATAACATTGTGTAAAGAGTTTACCAGAGTATTGGGGTGAAATACATATAGTGGTGGCTGTGGGATGTTTACCATCTATACATGACGGGTGCCTTTAAAAAAAATAAGAAATAAAGTAAACTATCAAACAAATATTTTTAAGTCACTTTCTTGTTTTTTTAAACTGACATTTCAGAAGTTGACACGGGCCTTGAGAGAATTTTTTTTTTACAACCTGTATTGTTTGGTGATCAGACTTTTTGTTCTTTGTAAAGTAATTATGGTGCAATAATTAGTCAGAGAAACAAATGTATTTAGGTTGGCCATGTGGCTTCTCCAAAAATACTTAACACAATGGTGAAAGAACGCGCTCGAGAGACACACACCCACCTCTCTCACCACTCCATGCTGTTTCCTCCTCTCCTTTTCCCCACCCACAGGCTTCTAACATCTCCTCCTGATTGGCTGCAGATTGGTAAGGCGTCGGCATGGTCAGCGCCCGTGCTGAGGCGCGCTCTCACCAGTGAGCCCCTGCAGCCGCAATGAGAGCTGCTTTAGCAGGGGCTCGCGCACGCTTCCGCAAGCGTGCGGAAGCATAGGTCTTAATCAATTTTTAGTTTCAAGCACTCAAGGGAGCGCAGGGCCAGTCACGTGAGTGGTTCGCCCAATGAGGGTGAACCAGCTCCGTGACGTCACAGCGACCCCCCCCGACACGCCCCTGGTTATACATATATATATATATGATATATATATATAATACCGGTTATACACATACACACCCAGAGAGGTAATACCGGTATACACATACACGCCTAGAGAGGTAATATCGCTATACACATACACACCCAGAGAGATAATACCGGTCACATACATGTCCAGAGAGGCAATACCGCTATACACATACAGGCCAAGAGAGGTAATACCGGTATACACATACACCCCCAGAGAGGTAATACCGGTATACACATACATGCCCAGAGAGGTAATACCGCATTTGGCAGAGGTGCTACGTAGGGGAACTGCCTCCGGATATCGGGTGGCATAATCTAATATTACCAATATATGCTGATGTCCCCTAGCAGACTTTACTAGGTGTCCTACTAGATCCATAGCAATCCGGTCAAATGGTACATCTATTATGGGAAGGGGTACCAATGGGCTACGGTACGCTTTGAACGGGGCGGTGATCTGACATTCTGGGCATGAGGAGCAATAATTCGTAATTTCTGCCAGAACCCCAGGCCAATAGAAGCTTCGGAGAACCTTTTCTTTTGTCTTTTCCACCCCTAGGTGTCCCCCCAATGGGTGACTATGTGCGAGGTGTAATACTACATTACGGAATATCCGTGGTACCAACAATTGTTTAGTTGTAACTGACTTCCTTTTATCAACCCGATATACTAGGTCATTCTCTACCTCGAAGTAGGGGTAGACAAGTGACCTATCTGGTTGGCCAGGAGTACTATTCTGGTCCCGTATATTCCCCCTTGCTACCGCTAATGTGGGTTCTTCCCACTGGGCCTTCTTAGAACTCCCAGGACTGACCTCTAGGTCAGCGAGGGTCTTATCCTGTTCTGGGGTGGTAAGTGCCTGTTCAACATCTTAATTTGGGGTATTCCCTACCAAGGTAGCCATGGGGAAGGGAATTTTACTGCACTCCTCCTTTTCCCCCTTCTTATTTGGGCCCTCGTCAACCTCTATTTCTGAAAAAGGGAAAGGATTTGTTTCTTCTGTTACTTCGTTATGGTCCGCTATTGAACTCTGGGCGCTATTCTGAGAGGAGGACCACATTTTTAGAAAATGGGGAAAGTCGGTCCCTATTAACACTTCATGTGCCAGTTTGGGTACAATACCCACTTTGAAATCTAAAGAACCAAACTCTGTTTCAAAAAAAACATCAACAGTTGAATATTCATGATTATCCCCATGTATACAACAATACAACAAATTGCCACTCTTTGTGAACTGTTTACCTGTTTCTTCTTAAAGGGCAACAGGTATTCGGACACTAGTGTGACCATGCTCCCAGAGTCAAGAAGTGCCCGAACCCTCTTACCATTAACCTTTACAAATGCCCATAGATGGTTATTCAAGGGGTCCTCTGGGCTAGGGCCCATATATTGGGACCACAGCGAATAAGGTTCAACGCTGTTGCATTGCATGGGTTCAGCATTTAGTGGGCAGACTTTCGCGGTGTGGCCCCTCTCATAACAATTTACACATTTAGGTACATAGTCTGTGTCCCACTTAGAGCCTTTTTTCGGCTCCCCATGTTGGCTGTTGCCCTTAGTGTGCGAGCCACTGTTGCTGGTGCTGCGTGAAGGTGGTCGCCGCTCTTCAGCGCCCCTTAACCCCGGTACCCTTTTACCGTCTCTGGAAGAGTCCTGGAACCTTGGGTAGTGGGGTTGCTCCACGACTATGGGTTGCGGGTGCTCTTCTGCCGCATTGTACCTTTCAACGAGGGCCACAAGCTCGTCTGCATTGTGGGGGTCACTCTGACCGACCCAACGGCGTAGGGCAGAGGGAAGTTTCCTCAAGAACTGGTCCATGACCAACCGTTCCACGATGTTGCTTGCTGAGTTGATCTCGGGTTGTAGCCACTTCCGAGCGAGGTGGATGAGGTCATACATCTGGCTTCGGGTGGCATTATCCATCGTGAAGGACCATGCGTGGAACCTTTGGGCACGAACAGCCGTGGTTACGCCGAGGCGGGCGAGGATCTCAAACTTCAATTTTGCATAGACGTTAGCTTCGGCTGGCTCTAGATCAAAGTAAGCCTTCTGGGATTCGCCGCTTAGGAAGGGTGCGATTAGACTGGCCCACTCGGCTTCTGGCCATCTCTCTCTCTGTGCCGTGCGTTCAAACGTGAGAAGATAGGTTTCCACATCATCCGAGGGCCCCATCATCTGAAGGTAGTGGCTTGCCCTGATCATTTTCGGACTGGGGCTGCTCTGCCAGTGGAAGGTTACTGATAGTCCCCCCTCAGGATCTCGAGTTCCTGCTGTAAGCCCTGGGCAAACGTTGTTGCTCCTCTCTCAGCAAGCGGTTTGTCTCTTGCTGGTTTGCATTCGCCTGTTGCTGGTTTGCATTAGTCTCTTGCTGGTTTATTAACAGCTGTTGCTGGGTTTCATTCGCCTGTTTGCAGGGCTGCATTAATCTTTTGCTGGGCTTCATTCGCGTCTTTCTGGACAGCGACATGCGTACCAGCGCACCCACCACGTCTTCCATCTTGTTTGGAGAGAATTTTTTTTTTTTTTTTTTTTTTTTCTTGTTAAAGTTCTTTAACCCGCAGACCTTTTAGTGTTCTGCCCGCATTCCCCACCATATGTGACAAACGGCTTACCTCCGGGGCTCCCGCCGTCTGTCCGGGGACTGTTAGAACACGGTCATTTTAGGGTAGGTTAAATGACGAGGCGTCACGTGCTGTTCCTTTAAGCAGGCTATGCCTGGTTTATTCAGTACCCAGGCACTGAGACTGCCACGGTGCATACAATAGAAACACATCAAAACAAAAAGCTGTTCACCTGAGCGATAACTTAACTTAGATTTTCCTAACTCAGGGTGGAAGTGGCTTTTCCACTTCCAACAACAAAACAAGGTACTTTTCAGTTTTAGACAAAAAGGAACAGAAACATTTAACCTGTTTGGGGAGAGGCTTTCCCCCTCTCTGCTTCCAGCAGCCTTCCTGTCTCCAGGCTCTTGGGGGAGAGGGGGAGAGGAAACAGGAAATCAGTCTTACATACCTGATTTCTAATTAGCATGACAGGTGACAAACATCAGGCAGAGCAGACAAACTCTGGTCTGGATCTCTCATCCCTCAGTTCCAGCGCTTGCCAAACTGTGGGACTGGAGTGCATGTATTATAAGGCTGCACTCCCAGGCCAAACAGGATAGAAACTGTTCAGTATCCTGGGAGCCCTATATATGGAAATTTATTACCATCCCCTGGTTTCTGTCACTATATATATATATATATATATATATATATATATATATATATATATATATATATATATATATATATTGAGTAAAAAAAAGTGACGAAAACCCCTCCACAGGAAAGCAAATATGCAAATACAACTGTATGCTCATCTGCATGTCTTAGGCAGGTCTGCAACCCCGCCTTTCCCCGTTATCACCCAGCATACAGCACTTCCACTGCAGCAAGGGATTCTGGGAAATGACATGCAAATGAGCACACAGTGTCACTTTTTGCCTCAAAAAACATTTTTAACATGGTTCCCTATAGGCTTAAGCTTGCTGCATGGTCACAGCTTTGAGCACAGCCAGGGTTAAGGTGCATACCCAGAAAAACACCCACAGACAGCTGTTTCGACCTTGATGGTCTCATCAGTGTGGGGTTGATTTTAACTGGGTATGCAAAGAGGCTATGGGATAGGCTATACCATAATACTGAGTTAAGTTATGGTGAGAAAAAAAGTGACAAAAACCCTCAACAGGAAAGCAAGTATGCAAATACAACTGTATGCTCATCTGCATGTCTTAGGCAGGTCTGCAAACCCCGCCTTTCCCCATTATCACCCAGCATACAGCACTTCCACAAGCCTCTTTGCATACCCAGTTAAAATCAACCCCTTGCTGCAGTGGAAGTGCTGTATGCTGGGTGTTAATGGGAAAGGCGGGGTTGCAGACCCTGCCTAAGACATGCAGATGAGCATACAGTTGTATTTGCATATATATAATATATATATATATATATATATATATATATATAGAGAGAGAGAGAGAGAGAGAGAGAGAGAGAGAGAGAGAGAGAGAGAGAGAGAGAGAGAGAGAGAGAGAGAGAGAGAGAGAGAGAGAGAGAGAGAGAGAGAGAGAGAGAGAGAGAGAGAGAGAGAGGAGAGAGAGAGAGATATAGAGATATATATATATATATATAAATATATATAGATATATATTTCTCAAACCGTTGTATGCGTGTCTGTTTGTCCTGTGTCCTCCCTGTGTCTAGGGGCAATCGCATTGGACCTTTGGCCCACTCCGCCTCAGGCCAATGAGATGGCTCCCTTGGCCCGCCCGCCCCCGCACACCTCTCATTGGCCGGTGTGGTCACACACACACACACACACACCGCGTGCTCCTCTCCAAGATACAGACATATATATATATACATACAGACATACACACACACGCTTAATTGTTCACTTGATTTAATATATTATGTATTCAGCACAAACTTCACCATTGAGTGTTATGGAAACTCTGACATTCCTAATGAGATATGTCGTGTTATCTGGGGGAAATGTCCACTGTGTGTGTGTTTATATATGTAAATATATATATATATATATATATATATATATATATACACATACATACACACGTCAAAAAAATCCGCAGCACTCACCAGTAATTGCCATATAAATGGTTTAATTCATCTACCAAGCATCTATATAGGGGCTTGATTAAAGGACCGAGAGGTCGAAACGTCGCTCCACTACTCTTGTACTTACCCCTGATGCTTGGTAGAGGAATTAAACCGTTTATCTGACAATTACTGGTGAGTGCTGCGGATTTTTTGACCTTTGTTCTGTCTATTCCTGTCACTGATGGTGATCCTGGCTGCACTGCAAGCACCACGCCTAATCAGATACGTTATTTGTCTTACCTTTACCCATTTAGAGTGCCGTGAACATTTTTGTATTCTATATATATACACACACACAAATATATATATATTAGCGTGGCCCTCGGGGGCCCACCTATCCGACAGCGCTATAACTGGGGTTGCGCTAATTTTAAAAAACAATGGCCGCCGCCCACCCGAACGGGAGGAGAGAGAGGGAGGAGGAGGTGCAGTGCGCTGTGAGTATGCAGTGCGCTGTGAGTATGCAGTGTGAGAGTTTGCTGTGTGCTGGTGCTTTGTGTGCTATGAGTGTATGCAGTGTGCAGTGTGTGTGTGTGCAGTGTGCTGGTGCTGTGTGTGCTGTGAGAGTGTGCAGTGAGTATGCAGTGTGCAGTGAGCATGCAGTGTGCAGTGAGTATGCAGTGTGCTGTGAGAGGGTGCTGTGTGCTGGTGTTTTTGTGTGCAGTGAGTGTGTTTTGTGTGCAGTGAGTGTGTGCAGTGTGCAGTGAGTGTGTGCAGTGGCTGGTGCTGTGTGTGCTGTGAGTGTGTGCAGTGAGTATGCAGTGTGCAGTGAGTATGCAGTGTGCTGTGAGTATGCAGTGTGCTGTGAGTGTGTGCAGTGAGTGTGCAGTGTTTTTTGCAGTGTGCTGGTGCTGTGTGTGCTGTGAGTGTGTGCAGTGTGCAGTGAGTGTGCAGTGAGTATGCAGTGTGCAGTGAGTATGCAGTGTGCAGTGAGAGGGTGCTGTGTGATGGTGTTTTGTGTGCTGTGAGTGTATGCAGTGTGCAGTGAGTGTATGCAGTGTGCTGTGAGTGTGCACAGTGTGTGTATGCAGGGTGCTGTGTGTGTGTGTGCAGTGTGTGCTAGTGCTGTGAGTGTGTGCAGTGTGCTGTGAGTTTAATTTTTTTTAAATTCGGGGTCCATGCCAAACCGCGTTATAAGCGGATCCGCGTTATAGCGGATCGCACTGTAACGGGGTTGAGCTGTATATATATATATATATATATATATATATATATATATATATATATAAAGCACTGTAAATATTACTGTATGCTCATTTGGCATGTCTTAGACAGGTCTGCAACCCTGTCTTTCCCCATTGTCACCCAGCATACAGCGCTTCCACTGCAGCAAGGGATTCTGGGAAATGACATGCAAATGAGCACTCAGCGCCACCTTTTTGTCTCAAGCTCGTATTACACAAGCCAATCCTCAAGCCAATGCATACTGTTTTAAACACAGCTTTTAAACAGAGGCTGGGATGAGATGCAAAGCATTAGACCTACTCACATACATGTTTCAACCTTGATGGGTATCATCAGTGTGAGGCTGGTCTTAATGGCAAGCAGGTTTGAGACTAGACTAGGTAAACACCACTGTCATTAAGGTTATGGTGGGTAAAAAAAGTGACAAAAACCCTCCACAGTAAAGCATAAAGCAACTGTAAATATTACTGTATGCTCATTTGCATGTCTTAGACAGGTCTGCAACCCTGTCTTTCCCCATTGTCACCCAGCATACAGCGCTTCCACTGCAGCAAGGGATTCTGGGAAATGACATGCAAATGAGCACTCAGCGCCAACTTTTGTCTCAAGCTCGTTTACACAAGCCAATCTCAAGCCAATGCATGCTGTTTTAAACACAGCTTTTAAACAGAGGCTGGGATGAGATGCAAAGCCATTAGACCTACTCACATACATGTTTCAACCTTGATGGGTATCATCAGTGTGAGGCTGGTCTTAATGGCAAGCAGGTTTGAGACTAGACTAGGTAAACACCACTGTCATTAGGTTATGGTGGGTAAAAAAAGTGACAAAAACCCTCCACAGTAAAGCATAAGCAACTGTAAATATTACTGTATGCTCATTTGCATGTCTTAGACAGGTCTGCAACCCTGTCTTTCCCCATTGTCACCCAGCATACAGCGCTTCCACTGCAGCAAGGATTCTGGGAAATGACATGCAAATGAGCACTCAGTGCCACCTTTGTCTCAAGCTCGTATTACACAAGCCAATCCTCAAGCCAATGCATGCTGTTTTTAAACACAGCTTTTAAACAGAGGCTGGGATGAGATGCAAAGCCATTAGACCTACTCACATACATGTTTCAACCTTGATGGGTATCATCAGTGTGAGGCTGGTCATAATGGCAAGCAGGTTTGAGACTAGACTAGGTAAACACCACTGTCATTAAGGTTATGGTGGGTAAAAAAGTGACAAAAACCCTCCACAGTAAAGCATAAAGCAACTGTAAATATTGGCTTGTGTAATACGAGCTTGAGACAAAAGGTGGCACTGAGTGCTCATTTGCATGTCATTTCCCAGAATCCCTTGCTGCAGTGGAAGCGCTGTATGCTGGGTGACAATGGGGAAAGACAGGGTTGCAGACCCGTCTAAGACATGCAAATGAGCATACAGTAATATTTACAGTTGCTTTATGCTTTACTGTGGAGGGTTTTTGTCACTTTTTTTTACCCACCATAACCTTAAGACAGTGGTATATATATATATATATATATATATACACACAGTGTTCGACAAACCTATACATTTGCTCGCCACGGGCGAGTGGATTTAACCCCCGGGCGAGTAATATTGGTCCAAGCAGCACACGTTTGGTACTAGGTGGCGAGTAGATTTTTTTGTGTGGCGAGTAGATTTTTTGGTGATTTGTCAACCACTGTATATATATATATTATATTATATTTATATATATATATATATATATATATATATATAAAAAAGAACCTAGGCACTCCGTCTAATGACTAAAAAAGTGGGTGCAAATCATGTACAGAAAGATAGGCAATACGATACCGCACGTAGACAAATATCAGAGGCAGCACTCCAAATGGTAATCAAAATAATGTATTTATTCAACAAGACATCATTCCAACGTTTCGGTCCGCAACGGGACCTTTGTCAGGTGATGATTATATATAATATATATATATATATATATATTATATATATATATATATATAATATTATACAGTGGTTGACAAATCACCAAAAAATCTACTCGCCACACAAAAAAATCTACTCGCCACCTAGTACCAAACGTGTGCTGCTTGGGCCAATATTACTCGCCCGGGGGTTAAATCCACTCGCCCGGGGCGAGCAAATGTATAGGTTTGTCGAACACTGCGTGTAGTTATAATTAATTGTCCAACACTGTGTGTGTGTGTATGTGTATGTGTATTTGTATGTGTATTATATATATATATATATATATATATATATATATATATAATATATATATATATATAATATATATATATATATATATATATATATATATATAATATATATATATATACAAATATAGCTGTGTGCTCATCTGCATGTCTTAGGCAGGTCTGCAACCCCATATATAAATAATACACATACAATACACATACACATACACACACACAGTGTTGGACAATTAATATAACTACACGCCCGTGGCGAGTGGATTTAGGCGCTGGCGAGCCGTTTGCTGCAACTCTATGAATTCCCCTGCTCGCGCCAAATTATTTATTTAACCTGTTTGGGTAAACGCGGGGAAAAGGCCAGCAGGCAGCGCTGGCCTAGCCCCTTCCCCCGATCTCACTCCCCCTCGTGATCTCCTCCCTCGCCTGCCCCTGATCTCCTCCCTCTCCTGCCCCTGATCTCTCCCCCTCCTGCCCCTGATCTCCTTCCCCTCCTGGCCCCTGATCTCCTCCCCCTCCTGCCCCTGATCTCTCCCCCTCCTGCCCCCGATCCCACTTGCTGCCCTGTGGTGTCCGCCACCTTTTCTGCACAGAGGTACCGGTAAGTACTCTCTCATGCCTCCCCCCATGTCTCTCATACCCTCATGCCTCCCCTCCTGTCTCTCATACCCTCATGCCTCGCCCTTATCTCCGGTGTGTTACTTTATATTTAGCCCCTGTGGCAGCTGCTAGCACCTCTCACCATGGCTGCATCCACAGGGAGGAGGGGGGGAGAGAGACAGTTCCCTTGCCTCCCACCGCTCCCTTGCTCCTGCC
>NC_134501.1:40625246-40669507 GCF_040206685.1 Ascaphus truei | reverse complement strand
AGAGATACAGTACAGAGATACAGTACAGAGATACAGTACAGAGAATACAGTACAGAGATACAGTACAGAGATACAGTACAGAGATACAGTAACAGAGATACAGTACAGAGATACAGTACAGAGATACAAGTACAGAGATACAGTACAGAGATACAGTACAGACAGACTTACGAGATACAGTACAGCGTGGTGTACAGAGATACAGTACAGAGATACATACAGAGATACAGTTACAGAGATACAGGTACAGAGATACAGTACAGAGATACAGTAACAGAGATACAGTACAGAGATAACAGTAGCGGGGTACAGAGATACAGTACAGAGATACAGTACAGAGATACAGTACAGCAGTGATGTACAGAGATACAGTACAGAGATACAGTACAGAGATACAGTACAGAGATACAGTACAGAGATACTGTACAGATGATACAGTACAGAGATACAGTACAGCGTGGTGTACAGAGATACAAGTACAGAAGATACAGATACAGACAGATACAGTACAGAGATACAGTACAGAGATACAGACAGAGATACAGTACAGAGATACAGTACAGAGATACAGTACAGCGTGGTGTACAGAGATACAGTACAGAGATACAGTACAGGAGATACAGTACAGAGATACAGTACAGAGATACAGTACAGAGATACAGTACAGAGATACAGTACAGAGATTACAGTACGAGTTACAGAGATACAGTACAGAGATACGAGTACAGAGATACAGTACAGAGATACAGTACAGAGATACAGTACAAGAGATACAGTACAGAGATACAGTACAGAGATACAGTACAGAGAGATACAGTACAGAGATACAGTACAGAGATACAGACAGAGATACAGTACAGCGATAGCAGTACAGAGATACAGTACAGAGATACAGTACAGAGATACAGGTACAGAGATACAGTACAGAGATACAGTACAGAGATACAGTACAGAGATACAGTACAGGAGATACAGTACAGCGTGTGTACAGAGATACAGTACAGAGATACAGCGAGTACAGAGATACAGTACAGCGTGGTGTACAGAGATACAGTACAGAGATACAGTACAGAGATACAGTACAGAGATACTAGTACAGAGATACAGTACAGAGATACAGTACAGAGATACAGTACAGAGATACAGTACAGAGATACAGTACAGAGATACAGTACAGAGATACAGTACAGAGATACAGTACAGAGATACAGTACAGAGATACAGTACAGAGATACAGTAAGAGATACAGTACAGAGAGATACAGTACAGAGATACAGTACAGAGATACAGTACAGAGATACAGTAACAGAGTTATACAGTACAGACAGAGATACAGTACAGAGATACAGTACAGAGATGCAGTACAGAGATACAGTACAGAGATACAGTACAGAGATACAGTACAGAGAGATACAGTACAGAGATACAGTACAGAGATACAGTACAGAGATACAGTACAGAGATACAGTACAGAGATACAGTACAGAGATACAGTACAGAGATACAGTACAGAGATACAGTACAGAGATACAGTACAGAGTGAGTACAGAGATACAGTACAGTGGTGTACAGAGATACAGTACAGAGATACAGTACAGAGATACAGTACAGAGATACAGTACAGAGATACAGTACAGAGATACAGTACAGAGATACAGTACAGAGATACAGTACAGAGATACAGTACAGAGATACAGTACAGAGATACAGTACAGCGTGGTGTACAGAGATACAGTACAGAGATACAGTACAGAGATACAGTACAGAGATACAGTACAGAGATACAGTACAGAGATACAGTACAGAGATACAGTACAGAGATACAGTACAGCGTGTGTACCAGAGATACAGTACAGAGATACAGTACAGAGATACAGTACAGAGATACAGTACAGAGATACAGTACAGGAGATACAGGTACAGAGATACAGTACAGAGATACAGTACAGAGATACAGTACAGAGATACAGTACAGAGATACAGTACAGAGTAGTCAGTACAGAGATACAGTACAGAGATACAGTACAGAGATACAGTACAGCGATACAGTACAGAGATACAGTACAGAGATACAGTACAGAGATACAGTCAGCGTGAGTACAGAGATACAGTACAGAGATACAGTACAGAGATACAGTACAGAGATACAGTACAGAGATACAGTACAGAGATACAGTACAGGCCAGTACAGAGATACAGTACAGCGATACAGTACAGAGATACAGTACAGAGAATACAGTACAGAGATACAGTACAGAGATACAGTACAGAGATATCAGTACAGAGATACAGTACAGAGATACAGTACAGAGATACAGTACAGCGTGGTGTACAGAGATACAGTACAGAGATACAGTACAGAGATACAGTACAGAGATACAGTACAGAGATACAGTACAGAGATACAGTACAAGATACAGTACAGAGATACAGTACAGAGATACAGTACAGAGATACAGTACAGAGATACAGTACAGAGATACAGTACAGAGATACAGTACAGAGATACAGTACAGAGATACAGTACAGAGATACAGTACAGAGATAGAGTACAGAGATACAGTTACAGAGATACAGTACAGGATGGTGTACAGATACAGTACAGAGATACAGTACAGAGATACAGTACAGAGATACAGTACAGCGATACAGTACAGAGAACAGTACAGGGTGTACAGAGATACAGTACAGAGATACAGTACAGAGATACAGTACAGAGATACAGTACAGAGATACAGTACAGAGATACAGTACAGATACAGTACAGCGATACAGTACAGCGATACAGTACAGAGATACAGTACAGAGATACAGTACAGAGATACAGTACAGAGATACAGTACAGAGATACAGTACAGAGAAACAGTACAGAGATACAGTACAGAGATACAGTACAGAGATACAGTACAGAGATACAGTACAGAGATACAGTACAGCGTGGTGTACAGAGATACAGTACAGAGATACAGTACAGAGATACAGTACAGAGATACAGTACAGAGATACAGTACAGAGATACAGTACAGCGATACAGTACAGAGATACAGTACAGAGATACAGTACAGAGATACAGTACAGAGATACAGTACAGAGATACAGTACAGAGATACAGTACAGAGATACAGTACAGAGATACAGTACAGCGATGGTGTACAGAGATACAGTACAGAGATACAGTACAGAGAATACAGTACAGAGATACAGTACAGAGATACAGTACAGAGATACAGTACAGAGATACAGTACAGAGATACAGTACAGAGATACAGTACAGAGATACGAGTACAGAGATACAGTACAGAGATACAGTACAGCGTGGTGTACAGAGATACAGTACAGAGATACAGTACAGAGATACAGTACAGAGATACAGTACAGAGATACAGTACAGAGATACAGTACAGAGATACAGTACAGAGATACGTACAGAGATACAGTACAGAGATACAGTACAGCGATAGTACAGAGATACAGTACAGAGATACAGTACAGAGATACAGTACAGACGAGATACAGTACAGAGATACAGTACAGGATACGTACAGAGATACAGTACAGAGATACAGTACAGCGTGGTGTACAGAGATACAGTACAGAGATACAGTACAGAGATACAGTACAGAGATACAGTACAGAGATACAGTACAGAGATACAGTACAGAGATACAGTACAGAGATACAGTACAGAGATACGAGTACAGAGTATACAGTACAGCTAGAGGGTACAGAGATACAGTACAGAGATACAGTACAGAGATACAGTACAGAGATACAGTACAGAGATACAGTACAGAGATACAGTACAGAGATACAGTACAGAGATACAGTACAGCGTGGTGTACAGAGATACAGTACAGAGATACAGTACAGAGATACAGTACAGAGATACAGTACAGAGATACAGTACAGAGATACAGTACAGAGAACAGTACAGAGATACAGTACAGAGATACAGTACAGAGATACAGTACAGCGTGGTGTACAGAGATACAGTACAGAGATACAGTACAGAGATACAGTACAGAGATACAGTACAGAGATACAGTACAGAGATACAGTACAGAGAACAGTACAGAGAGAGTACAGAGATACAGTACAGAGATACAGTACAGAAGTGTACAGAGATACAGTACAGAGATACAGTACAGAGATACAGTACAGAGATACAGTACAGAGATACAGTACAGAGATACAGTACAGAGATACAGTACAGAGATACAGTACAGAATACAGTACAGAGATACAGTACAGAGATACAGTACAGAGATACAGTACAGAGATACAGTACAGAGATACAGTACAGCGAGACTGTACAGAGATACAGTACAGGAGATACAGTACAGAGATACAGTACAGAGATACAGTACAGAGATACAGTACAGAGATACAGTACAGAGATACAGTACAGAGATACAGTACAGCGTGTAGTACAGAGATACAGTACAGAGATACAGTAAGCAGTACAGAGATACAGTACAGAGATACAGTACAGAGATACAGTACAGAGATACAGTACAGAGATACAGTACAGAGATACAGTACAGAGATACAGTACAGAGATACAGGTACAGAGATACAGTACAGAGATACAGTACAGAGATACAGTACAGAGATACAGTACAGAGATACAGTCAGAGATACAGTACAGAGATACAGTACAGAGATACAGTACAGAGATACAGTACAGAGTACGAGATACAGTACAGAGATACAGTACAGAGATACAGTACAGAGATACAGTACAGAGATACAGTACAGAGATACAGTACAGAGATACAGTACAGAGATACAGTACAGAGATACAGTACAGAGATACAGTACAGAGATACAGTACAGAGATACAGTACAGAGATACAGTACAGAGATACAGTACAGAGATACAGTACAGCAGTGTGTACAGAGATACAGTACAGAGATACAGTACAGAGATACAGTACAGAGATACAGTACAGAGATACAGTACAGAGTAGTACAGAGATACAGTACAGAGATACAGTACAGAGATACAGTACAGAGATACAAGTACAGAGATACAGTACAGAGATACAGTACAGAGATACAGTACAGAGATACAGTACAGAGATACAGTACAGCATGGTACAGAGATACAGTACAGAGATACAGTACAGAGATACAGTACAGAGAGTACAGAGATACAGTACAGAGATACAGTACAGAGATACAGTACAGAGATACAGTACAGAGATACAGTACAGAGAACAGTACAGAGATACAGTACAGAGATACAGTACAGAGATACAGTACAGATACAGTACAGAGATACATACAGGATACAGAGATACAGTACAGAGATACAGTACAGCGTGGTGTACAGAGATACAGTACAGAGATACAGTACAGAGATACAGTACAGGTACAGAGATACAGTCAGAGATACAGTACAGAGATACAGTACAGAGAGTACAGAGATACAGTACAGAGATACAAGTACAGAGATACAGTACAGAGATACAGTACAGAGATACAGTACAGAGATACAGTACAGAGATACAGTACAGAGATACAGTACAGAGATACAGTACAGAGATACAGTACAGAGATACAGACAGATACAGTACAGAGATACAGTACGTACAGAGATACAGTACAGAGATACAGTACAGCGGTGTACAGAGATACAGTACAGAGATACAGTACAGAGACGTACAGAGATACAGTACAGAGATACAGTACAGAGTACAGTACAGAGATACAGTACAGATACAGTACAGAGATACAGTACAGAGATACAGTACAGAGATACAGTACAGAAGTAACAGAGATACAGTACAGAGATACAGTACAGAGATACAGTACAGAGATACAGTACAGAGATACAGTACAGAGATACAGTACAGAGATACAGTACAGCGTGGTGTACAGAGATACAGTACAGAGATAACAGTACAGAGATACAGTACAGAGATACAGTACAGAGATACAGTACAGAGATACAGTACAGAGAGTACAGTACAGAGATACAGTACAGAGATACAGTACAGAGATACAGTACAGAGATACAGTACAGGGGTCAGAGATACAGTACAGAGATACAGTACAGAGATACAGTACAGAGATACAGTACAGAGATACAGTACAGAGATACAGTACAGAGATACAGTACAGAGATACAGTACAGAGATACAGTACAGCGTGGTGTACAGAGATACAGTACAGAGATACAGTACAGAGATACAGTACAGAGATACAGTACAGAGATACAGTACAGGATAGTACAGAGATACAGTACAGAGATACAGTACAGAGATACAGTACAGCGTGGTACAGAGATACAGTACAGAGATACAGTACAGAGATACAGTACAGCGATACAGTACAGAGATACAGTACAGAGATACAGTACAGAGATACTCAGTACAGAGATACAGTACAGAGATACAGTACAGAGATACAGTACAGAGATACAGTACCGAGATACAGTACAGAGATACAGTACAGAGATACAGTACAGAGATAGTACAGAGATACAGTACAGAGATACAGTACAGAGATACAGTACAGAGATACAGTACAGAGATACAGTACAGAGATACAGTACAGAGATACAGTACAGAGATACAGTACAGCGATACAGTACAGAGATACAGTACAGAGATACAGTACAGAGATACAGTACAGAGATACAGTACAGAGATACAGTACAGAGATACAGTACAGCGAGTCAGTACAGAGATACAGTACAGAGATACAGTACAGAGATACAGTACAGAGATACAGTACAGAGATACAGTACAGAGATACAGTACAGAGATACAGTACAGAGATACAGTACAGAGATACAGTACAGAGATACAGTACAGCGTGTGTACAGAGATACAGTACAGAGATACAGTACAGAGATCAGTACAGATACAGTACAGAGATACAGTACAGAGATACAGTACAGAGATACAGTACAGAGATACAGTACAGAGATACAGTACAGAGATACAGTACAGCGTGTGTACAGAGATACGTACAGAGATACAGTCCAGGGTACAGAGATACAGTACAGAGATACAGTACAGAATACAGTACAGAGATACAGTACAGAGATACGACAGTACAGAGATACAGTACAGAGATACGTACGAGATACAGTACAGAGATACAGTACAGAGATACAGTACAGAGATACAGTACAGAGATACAGTACAGAGAACAGTACAGAGATACAGTACAGAGTACAGTACAGAGATACAGTACAGAGATACAGTACAGAGATACAGTACAGCGTGGTGTACAGAGATACAGTACAGAGATACAGTACAGAGATACAGTACGAGTACAGAGATACAGTACAGAGATACAGTACAGAGATACTCAGTACAGAGATACAGTACAGAGATACAGTACAGAGATACAGTACAGAGATACAGTACAAGAGATACAGTACAGAGATACAGTACAGAGATACAGTACAGAGATACAGTACAGAGATAGCAGTACAGAGATACAGTACAGGAGATACAGTACAGAGATACAGTACAGAGATAGACAGTACAGCGTGGAGTACAGAGATACAGTACAGAGATACAGTACAGAGATACAGTACAGAGATACAGTACAGAGATACAGTACAGAGATACAAGTACAGAGATACAGTACAGAGATACAGTACAGAGATACAGTACAGAGATACAGTCAGCGTGGTGTACAGAGATACAGTACAGAGATACAGTACAGAGATACAGTACAGAGATACAGTACAGAGATACAGTACAGAGATACAGTACAGAGATACAGTACAGAGATACAGTACAGAGATACAGTACAGAGATACAGTACAGAGATACAGTACAGGTGCTGTACAGAGATACAGTACAGAGATACAGTACAGAGATACAGTACAGAGATACAGAGTACAGAGATACAGTACAGAGATACAGTACAGAGATACAGTACAGAGATACAGTACGAGTACAGAGATACAGTACAGAGATACAGTACAGAGATACAGTACAGAGATACAGTACAGCGTGAGTACAGAGATACAGTACAGAGATACAGTACAGAGATACAGTACAGAGATACAGTACAGAGATACAGTACAGAGATACAGTACAGAGGATACAGAGATACAGTACAGATACAGTCAGAGATACAGTAGCAGAGAGTACAGTACAGAGATACAGTACAGAGATACAGTACAGAGATACAGTACAGAGATACAGTACAGAGATACAGTACAGAGATACAGTACAGAGATACAGTACAGAGTACAGTACAGAGATACAGTACAGAGATACAGTACAGAGATACAGTACAGCGTGGTGTACAGAGATACAGTACAGAGATACAGTACAGAGATACAGTACAGAGATACAGTACAGAGATACAGTACAGAGATCAGTACAGAGATACAGTACAGAGATACAGTACAGAGATACAGTACAGAGATACAGTACAGAGATACAGTACAGAGATACAGTACAGATACAGTACAGAGATACAGTACAGAGATACAGTACAGGGGTACAGAGATACAGAGATACAGTACAGAGATACAGTACAGAGATACAGTACAGAGAGATACAGTACAGAGATACAGTACAGAGATACAGTACAGGTGAGTACAGAGATACAGTACAGAGATACAGTACAGAGATTCAGTACAGAGATACAGTACAGAGATACAGATACAGAGATACAGTACAGAGATACAGTACAGAGATACAGTACAGAGATACAGTACAGAGATACAGTACAGAGATACAGTACAGAGATACAGTACAGGAGATACAGTACAGAGATACAGTACAGAGATACAGTACAGAGATACAGTACAGAGATACAGTACAGCGTGGTGTACAGAGATACAGTACAGAGATACACAGTACAGAGATACAGTACAGAGATACAGTACAGAGATACAGTACAGAGATACAGTACAGAGATACAGTACAGAGATACAGTACAGCGAGTAGTACAGAGATACAGTACAGAGATACAGTACAGAGATACAGTACAGAGATACAGTACAGAGATACAGTACAGAGATACAGTACAGAGATACAGTACAGAGATACAGTACAGAGATACAGTACAGAGATACAGTACAGAGATACAGTACAGAGATACAGTACAGAGATACAGTACAGAGATACAGTACAGAGATACAGTACAGAGATACAGTACAGAGATACAGTACAGAGATACAGTACAGAGATACAGTACAGCGTGGTGTACAGAGATACAGTACAGAGATACAGTACAGAGATACAGTACAGAGATACAGTACAGAGATACAGTACAGAGATACAGTACAGAGATACAGTACAGAGATACAGTACAGAGATACAGTACAGAGATACAGTACAGAGATACAGTACAGAGATACAGTACAGCGTGGTGTACAGAGATACAGTACAGAGATACAGTACAGAGATACAGTACAGAGATACAGTACAGAATACAGTACAGAGATACAGTACAGAGATACAGTACAGCATGGTGTACAGAGATACAGTACAGAGATACAGTACAGAGACAGTACAGAGATACAGTACAGAGATACAGTACAGAGATACAGTACAGAGATACAGTACAGAGATACAGTACAGAGAACAGTACAGAGATACAGTACAGAGACAGTACACAGTACAGAGATACAGTACAGCGTGTGTACAGAGATACAGTACAGAGATACAGTACAGAGATACAGTACAGAGATACAGTACAGAGATACAGTACAGAGATACAGTACAGAGATACAGTACAGAGATACAGTCAGAGATACAGTACAGAGATACAGTACAGAGATACAGTACAGGATGACTCAGTACAGCGAGTACAGAGTACAGAGATACAGTACAGAGATACAGTACAGAGATACAGTACAGAGATACAGTACAGAGATACAGTACAGAGATACAGTACAGAATACAGTACAGAGATACAGTACAGAGACAGTACAGAGATACAGTACAGTGGTGGTACAGAGATACAGTACAGAGATACAGTACAGAGATACAGTACAGAGATACAGTACAGAGATACAGTACAGAGATACAGTACAGGATACAGTAGATACAGTACAGAGATACAGTACAGAGAGATACAGTACAGAGATACAGTACAGAGATACAGTACAGAGATACAGTACAGAGATACAGTACAGAGATACAGTACAGAGATACAGTACAGAGATACAGTACAGAGATACAGTACAGAGATACAGTACAGAGTGTACAGAGATACAGTACAGAGATACAGTACAGAGATACAGTACAGAGATACAGTACAGAGATACAGTACAGAGATACAGTACAGAGATACAGTACAGAGATACAGTACAAGAGATACAGTACAGAGATACAGTACAGAGATACAGTACAGAGATACAGTACAGGTAACAGAGATACAGTACAGAGATACAAGTACAGTACAGAGATACAGTACAGAGATACAGTACAGATACAGGTACAGAGATACAGTACAGAGATACAGTACAGAGACAGTACAGAGATACAGTACAGAGATACAGTACAGCGTGGTGTACAGAGATACAGTACAGAGATACAGTACAGAGATACAGTACAGAGATACAGTACAGAGATACAGTACAGAGATACAGTACAGAGATACAGTACAGAGATACAGTAGCGTGGTGTACAGAGATACAGTACAGAGATACAGTACAGAGATACAGTACAGAGATACAGTACAGAGATACAGTACAGAGATACAGTACAGCATGGTGTACAGAGATACAGTACAGAGATACAGTACAGAGATACAGTACAGAGATACAGTACAGAGATACAGTACAGAGATACAGTACAGAGATACAGTACAGAGATACAGTACAGAGATACAGTACAGAGATACAGTACAGATGAGTACAGAGATACAGTACAGAGATACAGTACAGAGATACAGTACAGAGATACAGTACAGAGATACAGTACAGAGATACAGTACAGAGATACAGTACAGAGATACAGTACAGAGATACAGTACAGAGATACAGTACAGAGATACAGTACAGCGTGGTGTACAGAGATACAGTACAGAGATACAGTACAGAGATACAGTACAGAGATACAGTACAGAGATACAGTACAGAGATACAGTACAGAGATACAGTACAGAGATACAGTACAGAGATACAGTACAGCGTGGTGTACAGAGATACAGTACAGAGATACAGTACAGAGATACAGTACAGCATGGTGTACAGAGATACAGTACAGAGATACAGTACAGAGATACAGTACAGCATGGTGTACAGAGATACAGTACAGAGATACAGTACAGCGATACAGTACAGAGATACAGTACAGAGATACAGTACAGAGATACAGTACAGAGATACAGTACAGCGATACAGTACAGAGATACAGTACAGAGATACAGTACAGAGATACAGTACAGAGATACAGTACAGAGATACAGTACAGAGATACAGTACAGAGATACAGTACAGAGATACAGTACAGAGATACAGTACAGAGATACAGTACAGAGATACAGTACAGAGATACAGTAAAGAGATACAGTACAGAGATACAGTACAGAGATACAGTACAGAGATACAGTACAGAGATACAGTACAGAGATACAGTACAGAGATACAGTACAGCGTGGTGTACAGAGATACAGTACAGAGATACAGTACAGCGTGTTGTACAGAGATACAGTACAGAGATACAGTACAGAGATACAGTACAGCATGGTGTACAGAGATACAGTACAGAGATACAGTACAGAGATACAGTACAGAGATACAGTACAGAGATACAGTACAGCGTGGTGTACAGAGATACAGTACAGAGATACAGTACAGAGATACAGTACAGAGATACAGTACAGAGATACAGTACAGAGATACAGTACAGAGATACAGTACAGAGATACAGTACAGAGATACAGTACAGCGTGGTGTACAGAGATACAGTACAGAGATACAGTACAGAGATACAGTACAGAGATACAGTACAGCGTGGTGTACAGAGATACAGTACAGAGATACAGTACAGCATGGTGTACAGAGATACAGTACAGAGATACAGTACAGAGATACAGTACAGAGATACAGTACAGAGATACAGTACAGAGATACAGTACAGAGATACAGTACAGAGATACAGTACAGCGTGGTGTACAGAGATACAGTACAGAGATACAGTACAGAGATACAGTACAGAGATACAGTACAGAGATACAGTACAGAGATACAGTACAGAGATACAGTACAGAGATACAGTACAGAGATACAGTACAGCATGGTGTACAGAGATACAGTACAGATATACAGTACAGAGATACAGTACAGAGATACAGTACAGAGATACAGTACAGAGATACAGTACAGAGATACAGTACAGCGTGGTGTACAGAGATACAGTACAGAGATACAGTACAGAGATACAGTACAGAGATACAGTACAGAGATACAGTACAGAGATACAGTACAGAGATACAGTACAGAGATACAGTACAGAGATACAGTACAGAGATACAGTACAGAGATACAGTACAGCGTGGTGTACAGAGATACAGTACAGAGATACAGTACAGAGATACAGTACAGAGATACAGTACAGAGATACAGTACAGAGATACAGTACAGAGATACAGTACAGAGATACAGTACAGAGATACAGTACAGAGATACAGTACAGAGATACAGTACAGCATGGTGTACAGAGATACAGTACAGAGATACAGTACAGAGATACAGTACAGAGATACAGTACAGAGATACAGTACAGAGATACAGTACAGAGATACAGTACAGCGTGGTGTACAGAGATACAGTACAGAGATACAGTACAGAGATACAGTACAGAGATACAGTACAGAGATACAGTACAGAGATACAGTACAGAGATACAGTACAGAGATACAGTACAGAGATACAGTACAGAGATACAGTACAGAGATACAGTACAGAGATACAGTACAGCATGGTGTACAGAGATACAGTACAGAGATACAGTACAGAGATACAGTACAGAGATACAGTACAGAGATACAGTACAGAGATACAGTACAGAGATACAGTACAGAGATACAGTACAGCGTGGTGTACAGAGATACAGTACAGAGATACAGTACAGAGATACAGTACAGAGATACAGTACAGAGATACAGTACAGCGTGGTGTACAGAGATACAGTACAGAGATACAGTACAGAGATACAGTACAGAGATACAGTACAGAGATACAGTACAGAGATACAGTACAGAGATACAGTACAGAGATACAGTACAGAGATACAGTACAGAGATACAGTACAGAGATACAGTACAGCATGGTGTACAGAGATACAGTACAGAGATACAGTACAGAGATATAGTACAGAGATACAGTACAGAGATACAGTACAGAGATACAGTACAGAGATACAGTACAGAGATACAGTACAGAGATACAGTACAGAGATACAGTACAGAGATACAGTACAGAGATACAGTAAAGAGATACAGTACAGAGATACAGTACAGAGATACAGTACAGAGATACAGTACAGAGATACAGTACAGAGATACAGTACAGAGATACAGTACAGCGTGGTGTACAGAGATACAGTACAGAGATACAGTACAGCATGGTGTACAGAGATACAGTACAGAGATACAGTACAGAGATACAGTACAGAGATACAGTACAGAGATACAGTACAGCGTTGTGTACAGAGATACAGTACAGAGATACAGTACAGAGATACAGTACAGAGATACAGTACAGAGATACAGTACAGAGATACAGTACAGAGATACAGTACAGAGATACAGTACAGCGTGGTGTACAGAGATACAGTACAGAGATACAGTACAGAGATACAGTACAGAGATACAGTACAGCGTGGTGTACAGAGATACAGTACAGAGATACAGTACAGAGATACAGTACAGAGATACAGTACAGAGATACAGTACAGAGATACAGTACAGAGATACAGTACAGAGATACAGTACAGAGATACAGTACAGAGATACAGTACAGCGTGGTGTACAGAGATACAGTACAGAGATACAGTACAGAGATACAGTACAGAGATACAGTACAGAGATACAGTACAGAGATACAGTACAGCGTGGTGTACAGAGATACAGTACAGAGATACAGTACAGAGATACAGTACAGAGATACAGTACAGAGATACAGTACAGAGATACAGTACAGCATGGTGTACAGAGATACAGTACAGAGATACAGTACAGAGATACAGTACAGAGATACAGTACAGAGATACAGTACAGAGATACAGTACAGCATGGTGTACAGAGATACAGTACAGAGATACAGTACAGAGATACAGTACAGCGTGGTGTACAGAGATACAGTACAGAGATACAGTACAGAGATACAGTACAGAGATACAGTACAGAGATACAGTACAGAGATACAGTACAGAGATACAGTACAGAGATACAGTACAGAGATACAGTACAGAGATACAGTACAGAGATACAGTACAGCGTGGTGTACAGAGATACAGTACAGAGATACAGTACAGAGATACAGTACAGAGATACAGTACAGAGATACAGTACAGCATGGTGTACAGAGATACAGTACAGAGATACAGTACAGCATGGTGTACAGAGATACAGTACAGAGATACAGTACAGCATGGTGTACAGAGATACAGTACAGAGATACAGTACAGAGATACAGTACAGAGATATAGTACAGAGATACAGTACAGAGATACAGTACAGAGATACAGTACAGAGATACAGTACAGAGATACAGTACAGCATGGTGTACAGAGATACAGTACAGAGATACAGTACAGAGATACAGTACAGAGATACAGTACAGAGATACAGTACAGAGATACAGTACAGAGATACAGTACAGCATGGTGTACAGAGATACAGTACAGAGATACAGTACAGAGATACAGTACAGAGATACAGTACAGAGATACAGTACAGAGATACAGTACAGAGATACAGTACAGCATGGTGTACAGAGATACAGTACAGAGATACAGTACAGAGATACAGTACAGAGATACAGTACAGAGATACAGTACAGAGATACAGTACAGCATGGTGTACAGAGATACAGTACAGAGATACAGTACAGAGATACAGTACAGAGATACAGTACAGCGTGGTGTACAGAGATACAGTACAGAGATACAGTACAGAGATACAGTACAGAGATACAGTACAGAGATACAGTACAGCGTGGTGTACAGAGATACAGTACAGAGATACAGTACAGAGATACAGTACAGAGATACAGTACAGAGATACAGTACAGAGATACAGTACAGCGTGGTGTACAGAGATACAGTACAGAGATACAGTACAGCATGGTGTACAGAGATACAGTACAGAGATACAGTACAGAGATACAGTACAGAGATACAGTACAGAGATACAGTACAGCATGGTGTACAGAGATACAGTACAGAGATACAGTACAGCGTGGTGTACAGAGATACAGTACAGAGATACAGTACAGAGATATAGTACAGAGATACAGTACAGCATGGTGTACAGAGATACAGTACAGCATGGTGTACAGAGATACAGTACAGCGTGTTGTACAGAGATACAGTACAGCGTGTTGTACAGAGATACAGTACAGCGTGTTGTACAGAGATACAGTACAGAGATACAGTACAGCGTGGTGTTCAGAGATACAGTACAGAGATACAGTACAGAGATACAGTACAGCGTGTTGTACAGAGATACAGTACAGAGATACAGTACAGCATGGTGGTAATAAAGTACCCTGCAGTTCGACATCATTGTGCTAAGTTGTTATGCCAGTCGATGCGTGCATCCTGGGAGGACGCGCAGAGCTGCTGACCGATGGACCCACAGGACTCAACAAACGCCATCGTGCACCCGCTGGCCAGTTCATCAAGCCGTGAGTAATGTGAGTCTCACTGAGAGCTAATAATATACAACCACAGAGTGGGATTCTTTCTCCTATCCACAAAGACTTGTGAGGTTTACACTATTGAGCACCGGAGTTTGGAGCAATTAAGCTTTGGGGTTTTGTCATATATAATGTACTGTAGAACTGTTTTACTAAGCAAACTAAAATGAGAAAATGTTTTAAAAGTCCAGCGCTTAGCAGAGTAGAAAGTGGCTAACTTGTGTTAGGAAGCTCCTAGCGCTCTGAGACTTCCTGTGAGCATCGTTCAGGGAGAAACATTTAAACCCCCATAACTCAATTTTAATAGCTTTTAGTAAAAATTGATGAATGAAAGTCCCCCTATTTTAATTGTTGAAACATGTTAGGCACATTTGGGCTTTCATTCAGAACACCATAGACAAGGAAACAGTCATTGTATTATAATACTCCACTTAGTATGCGTGTAGTGACTCACTGTAAATGAGATGAGTGATCGGCAGCTCGGGACTTCTAAGGCATCCCACTGGCTTGCTGCCGCAATGTCTGTGGAGGTCCGGAGTTGAAAGCCTCAGAGGTTCTAAGGTGTTATGTTGGGAGGGATAACCCTAGTACCTCCATCTTAGTGTGAAGTCTGGGCAGTTTGGCAAATGGCTGCCAAGCCCAGACTTACTGCCGCTAGGTAAGGAGGTTGGGTCTCATATGATATGGGGCAAAGGTGGAAGGTTCGCGCATGCCCTTAGCTGTATGAGAAGCCATCTCTGCCAGGTGTCTGAAGTATTGGCAACTCCCGGATATTTGGGAAAAGTTATTCCCACGGAGAGATTGGCTGTACGGGTTAGGTAGAGGGGTTCTAACCCTATAAGAATCCCTGCAGCCCATCGTTAATCAGATTCACCCAAGATTCAAGATTTTCATCAAGCTTCGTAATATCTAAAGATTCCAAGTGCCATTACAGCAGTAGCAGAACGAAAGAAGCAGCTGTCGGAGTACACAGCGGTTGCGACTGACGCCGCTGACCAAGGACCGTTTCAAGCCATTTTGCGAGCAACTCCCACTCCTTGGAAATTGCTCCTAAGGATTTGTTTATCAAGATTTCGTTTTAGAAACAACTTATTTTGTTTGCCCCGTCCCAGTTAGTGTATTTTGAGTGTAATTGTGGAACATTGTGTGTATGTCTTTTTGTGGAATAAATTACAATTTATTTTACCTCCTTGCTTTGCTCAATCATATGATCCTGGTATAAATGGTGTTAAAAGTTCTGGTCTCCCGTGACAGGCTTTTTTCTGGTGGCAGCAGTGGGATCCGATTGAGTCTATGGTATTAGGGTTAGGGTCTATGGTATATGGTCTATGGTATAGCATCCTGTGGAATCCTATAGTGGGAGACTTGAAGATTGCGAGCTCCCAAAGCAAGAGGTAGTGTACACACGTTTCACAAGAGCCCGAAAAAATACAGATTCCCTTTGTCACCTAACTTTGTGCCTGCGGGCGAACATGGATAAGCGATCGGGATGGTTCCGGTCCTGGGACTGTGCTCAGGTCGTTACCCGGTGTGAAAGTTATGGACTACCGACGGCTGGTCGGTCAAAGGTGCAACTGGAGGACTTGGAACACCGTGAAGCCAGTATTGCTTTACCTGAGGGCAATGAGCCCGTGCTTGCAGAAGCAGTGATCACACTTCAACCTGGGGTGGGGGAGGTTAATCCAGACCCGGAGGGAGATGGACATCGGGAGGGAGAGGGCGATCACATCAGGAGGACATCAGGTTGCACCGGTCGGGTTGCAATCCAACGATGTCTAGCAGAAGCATCTGCGGAGAGTGACCATCGGAGATCGCCAAGCAGCTGGCTGCTCGACTCCGGTGCCACTGTTACCCTGGTCTGACCTGATATGGTCCGACCAGAGGATTTGCTCCTGACCACCGGGATGCAAGTGACTATGCAAGATGGAGGACCGCGGTCCATCCAGTTGCCTGGGTCTTTTTGGATTGGGGTGACGGATGTGGCATGAGGGAGGTGGGGGTAATGCCCGGTTTAGTTAGATGCTGAGGTCCTCCTTGGAAATGACCTGGGGCACGTAAGCTGTGTGCTCACAGCAGAGCTGGCTCCTGTTGCAGCGATTACCAGGAGTCAGTCAGCCAAGATCACACCAGGACCATCCCCTGTCCCCCTGCATTTGGGACCAACTGTTCCAGGGGTCTCTGCGGAGACCAGACAGGTAAGCCAGACTGAGTCGTGACAAGGGACTGACTTACTGTTCCAGGGGTCTCTGCGGAGACCAGACAGGTAAGCCAGACTGAGTCGTGACAAGGGACTGACTTACTGTTCCAGGGGTCTCTGCGGAGACCAGACAGGTAAGCCAGACTACTGAGTCGTGACAAGGGACTGACTTACTGTTCCAGGGGTCTCTGCGGAGACCAGACAGGTAAGCCAGACTGAGTCGTGACAAGGGACTGACTTACTGTTCCCTTTACCTGTTCCCCCCGACTTAGTGTAAGGAATCGGGCAGCACGTCCTTTGCGGCGTGTTCCCTACTTACCTGCATCTTCACAGCCCTCTGCGCTGGTTGGTGATCGTGCGCGCATCCCCGCTCTGTTTAAAGAGCGCGCGCGCATGTGCAGCTCTTCTACCTGTGCCCCCCGGACGCACCACGCTTCTCTCGCATGCTGCGCACTCACGTGATGCTGTGCACCGCTCCCCAGCTGCATGGAAAGTATCCTGAGTGCCCCTTGTCTACTGCAGCCTATCCTGAACTCCGCGGAGGCCGCGCCTCCGTTCCGTCCCCAGCCTCATTGGTTCCTGGGTGCTACTTAAGACTTTCACTTCCTGATTGCTGAGCATAACTCTGTGACCTTGTGTTCCTGCGTTTGCCTTGCCTTGCTTGTGCCTTGCTGTGTTCCGGCGTTTGCCTTGCCTTGCTTGTGCCTTGTTTTGCCTTGCCTTGCCTTGCTTGTGCCTTGTTTTGCCTTGCCTTGCCTTGCTTGTGCCTTGCTGTGTTCCGGCGTTTGCCTTGCCTTGCTTGTGCCTTGCTGTGTTCCGGCGTTTGCCTTGCCTTGCCTTGCTTGTGCCTTGTTTTGCCTTGCCTTGCCTTGCCTTGCTTGTGCCTTCCTGTGTTCCGGCGTTTGCCTTGCCTTGCTTGTGCCTTGCTTGTGCCTTGTTTTGCCTTGCCTTGCCTTGCTTGTGCCTTGCTGTGTTCCGGCGTTTGCCTTGCCTTGCCTTGCTTGTGCCTTGTTTTGCCTTGCCTTTCCTTGCTTGTGCCTTGCCTTGCTTGTGCCTTGTTTTGCCTTCCTTGCCTTGCCTTGCCTTGCGCCTTGCTGTGTTCCGGCGTTTGCCTTGCCTTGCCTTGCTTGTGCCTTGTTTTGCCTTGCCTTGCCTTGCTTGTGCCTTGCTGTGTTCCGGCGTTTGCCTTGCCTTGCTTGTGCCTTGCTTGTGCCTTGCTTGTGCCTTGCTTGTGCCTTGCTGTGTTCCGGCGTTTGCCTTGCCTTGCTTGTGCCTTGTTTTGCCTTGCCTTGCCTTGCCTTGCTTGTGCCTTGCTGTGTTCCGGCGTTTGCCTTGCCTTGCTTGTGCCTTGCTGTGTTCCGGCGTTTGCCTTGCCTTGCCTTGCTTGTGCCTTGTTTTGCCTTGCCTTGCCTTGCCTTGCTTGTGCCTTGCTGTGTTCCGGTGTTTGCCTTGCCTTGCTTGTGCCTTGCTTGTGCCTTGTTTTGCCTTGCCTTGCCTTGCTTGTGCCTTGCTGTGTTCCGGCGTTTGCCTTGCCTTGCCTTGCTTGTGCCTTGTTTTGCCTTGCCTTGCCTTGCTTGTGCCTTGCCTTGCTTGTGCCTTGTTTTGCCTTCCTTGCCTTGCCTTGCCTTGCGCCTTGCTGTGTTCCGGCGTTTGCCTTGCCTTGCCTTGCTTGTGCCTTGTTTTGCTTTGCCTTGCCTTGCCTTGCTTGTGCCTTGCTGTGTTCCGGCGTTTGCCTTGCCTTGCTTGTGCCTTGCTTGTGCCTTGTTTTGCCTTGCCTTGCTTGTGCCTTGCTGTGTTCCGGCGTTTGCCTTGCCTTGCCTTGCTTGTGCCTTGTTTTGCTTTGCCTTGCCTTGCCTTGCTTGTGCCTTGCTGTGTTCCGGCGTTTGCCTTGCCTTGCTTGTGCCTTGCTTGTGCCTTGTTTTGCCTTGCCTTGCTTTGCCTTGCTTGTGCCTTGTTTTGCCTTGCTACTTGTTTTGCCTCTACTGCAGCCTATCCTGAACTCCGCGGAGGCCGCGCCTCCGTTCCGTCCCCAGCCTCATTGGTTCCTGGGTGCTACTTAAGACTTTCACTTCCTGATTGCTGAGCATAACTCTGTGACCTTGTGTTCCTGCGTTTGCCTTGCCTTGCTTGTGCCTTGCTGTGTTCCGGCGTTTGCCTTGCCTTGCTTGTGCCTTGTTTTGCCTTGCCTTGCCTTGCTTGTGCCTTGTTTTGCCTTGCCTTGCCTTGCTTGTGCCTTGCTGTGTTCCGGCGTTTGCCTTGCCTTGCTTGTGCCTTGCTGTGTTCCGGCGTTTGCCTTGCCTTGCCTTGCTTCTGCCTTGTTTTGCCTTGCCTTGCCTTGCCTTGCTTGTGCCTTCCTGTGTTCCGGCGTTTGCCTTGCCTTGCTTGTGCCTTGCTTGTGCCTTGTTTTGCCTTGCCTTGCCTTGCTTGTGCCTTGCTGTGTTCCGGCGTTTGCCTTGCCTTGCCTTGCTTGTGCCTTGTTTTGCCTTGCCTTTCCTTGCTTGTGCCTTGCCTTGCTTGTGCCTTGTTTTGCCTTCCTTGCCTTGCCTTGCCTTGCGCCTTGCTGTGTTCCGGCGTTTGCCTTGCCTTGCCTTGCTTGTGCCTTGTTTTGCCTTGCCTTGCCTTGCTTGTGCCTTGCTGTGTTCCGGCGTTTGCCTTGCCTTGCTTGTGCCTTGCTTGTGCCTTGCTTGTGCCTTGCTGTGTTCCGGCGTTTGCCTTGCCTTGCTTGTGCCTTGTTTTGCCTTGCCTTGCCTTGCCTTGCTTGTGCCTTGCTGTGTTCCGGCGTTTGCCTTGCCTTGCTTGTGCCTTGCTGTGTTCCGGCGTTTGCCTTGCCTTGCCTTGCTTGTGCCTTGTTTTGCCTTGCCTTGCCTTGCCTTGCTTGTGCCTTGCTGTGTTCTGGCGTTTGCCTTGCCTTGCTTGTGCCTTGCTTGTGCCTTGTTTTGCCTTGCCTTGCCTTGCTTGTGCCTTGCTGTGTTCCGGCGTTTGCCTTGCCTTGCCTTGCTTGTGCCTTGTTTTGCCTTGCCTTGCCTTGCTTGTGCCTTGCCTTGCTTGTGCCTTGTTTTGCCTTCCTTGCCTTGCCTTGCCTTGCGCCTTGCTGTGTTCCGGCATTTGCCTTGCCTTGCCTTGCTTGTGCCTTGTTTTGCCTTGCCTTGCCTTGCCTTGCTTGTGCCTTGCTGTGTTCCGGCGTTTGCCTTGCCTTGCCTGTGCCTTGCTTGTGCCTTGTTTTGCCTTGCCTTGCTTTGCCTTGCTTGTGCCTTGTTTTGCCTTGCTTGCGCCTTGCTGTGTTCCGGCGTTTGCCTTGCCTTGCTTGTGCCTTGCTGTGTTCCGGCGTTTGCCTTGCCTTGCCTTGCTTGTGCCTTGCTGTGTTCCGGCATTTGCCTTGCCTTGCTTGTGCCTTGCTGTGTTCCGGCATTTGCCTTGCCTTGCTTGTGCCTTGTTTTGCCTTGCCTTGCTTGTGCCTTGCCTTGCTTGTGCCTTGTTTTGCCTTGCCTTGCTTGTGCCTTGCTTGTGCCTTGCTGTGTTCCGGCGTTTGCCTTGCCTTGCCTTGCTTGTGCCTTGTTTTGCCTTGCCTTGCCTTGCTTGTGCCTTGCTGTGTTCCGGCGTTTGCCTTGCCTTGCTTGTGCCTTGCTTGTGCCTTGTTTTGCCTTGCCTTGCCTTGCCTTGCCTTGCTTGTGCCTTGCTGTGATCCGGCGTTTGCCTTGCCTTGCCTTGCTTGTGCCTTGTTTTGCCTTGCCTTGCCTTGCCTTGCTTGTGCCTTGCTGTGTTCCGGCGTTTGCCTTGCCTTGCTTGTGCCTTGCTTGTGCCTTGTTTTGCCTTGCCTTGCCTTGCCTTGCTTTTGCCTTGCTGTGTTCCGGCGTTTGCCTTGCCTTGCTTGTGCCTTGTTTTGCCTTGCCTTGCCTTGCTTGTGCCTTGCTGTGTTCCGGCGTTTGCCTTGCCTTGCTTGTGCCTTGCTTGTGCCTTGTTTTGCCTTGCCTTGCTTGTGCCTTGCTGTGTTCGGGCGTTTGCCTTGCCTTGCCTTGCTTGTGCCTTGTTTTGCCTTGCCTTGCCTTGCTTGTGCCTTGCCTTGCTTGTGCCTTGTTTTGCCTTGCCTTGCCTTGCCTTGCCTTGCGCCTTGCTGTGTTCCGGCGTTTGCCTTGCCTTGCTTGTGCCTTGTTTTGCCTTGCCTTGCCTTGCTTGTGCCTTGCTGTGTTCCGGCGTTTGCCTTGCCGTGCTTGTGGCTTGCTTGTGCCTTGTTTTGCCTTGCCTTGCTTGTGCCTTGCTGTGTTCCGGCGTTTGCCTTGCCTGTGCCTTGCTTGTGCCTTGTTTTGCCTTGCCTTGCTTTGCCTTGCTTGTGCCTTGTTTTGCCTTGTTTGCGCCTTGCTGTGTTCCGGCGTTTGCCTTGCCTTGCTTGTGCCTTGCTGTGTTCCGGCATTTGCCTTGCCTTGCCTTGCTTGTGCCTTGCTGTGTTCCGGCGTTTGCCTTGCCTTGCTTGTGGCTTGCTTGTGCCTTGTTTTGCCTTGCCTTGCTTGTGCCTTGCTGTGTTCCGGCGTTTGCCTGGCCTTGCCTTGCTTGTGCCTTGTTTTGCCTTGCCTTGCCTTGCTTGTGCCTTGCCTTGCTTGTGCCTTGTTTTGCCTTGCCTTGCCTTGCGCCTTGCTGTGTTCCGGCATTTGCCTTGCCTTGCTTGTGCCTTGCTGTGTTCCGGCATTTGCCTTGCCTTGCTTGTGCCTTGTTTTGCCTTGCCTTGCTTGTGCCTTGCCTTGCTTGTGCCTTGTTTTGCCTTGCCTTGCTTGTGCCTTGCTTGTGCCTTGCTGTGTTCCGGCGTTTGCCTTGCCTTGCCTTGCTTGTGCCTTGTTTTGCCTTGCCTTGCCTTGCTTGTGCCTTGCTGTGTTCCGGCGTTTGCCTTGCCTTGCTTGTGCCTTGCTTGTGCCTTGTTTTGCCTTGCCTTGCCTTGCCTTGCCTTGCTTGTGCCTTGCTGTGATCCGGCGTTTGCCTTGCCTTGCCTTGCTTGTGCCTTGTTTTGCCTTGCCTTGCCTTGCCTTGCTTGTGCCTTGCTGTGTTCCGGCGTTTGCCTTGCCTTGCTTGTGCCTTGCTTGTGCCTTGTTTTGCCTTGCCTTGCCTTGCTTTGCTTTTGCCTTGCTGTGTTCCGGCGTTTGCCTTGCCTTGCTTGTGCCTTGTTTTGCCTTGCCTTGCCTTGCTTGTGCCTTGCTGTGTTCCGGCGTTTGCCTTGCCTTGCTTGTGCCTTGCTTGTGCCTTGTTTTGCCTTGCCTTGCTTGTGCCTTGCTGTGTTCGGGCGTTTGCCTTGCCTTGCCTTGCTTGTGCCTTGTTTTGCCTTGCCTTGCCTTGCTTGTGCCTTGCCTTGCTTGTGCCTTGTTTTGCCTTGCCTTGCCTTGCCTTGCCTTGCGCCTTGCTGTGTTCCGGCGTTTGCCTTGCCTTGCTTGTGCCTTGTTTTGCCTTGCCTTGCCTTGCTTGTGCCTTGCTGTGTTCCGGCGTTTGCCTTGCCGTGCTTGTGGCTTGCTTGTGCCTTGTTTTGCCTTGCCTTGCTTGTGCCTTGCTGTGTTCCGGCGTTTGCCTTGCCTGTGCCTTGCTTGTGCCTTGTTTTGCCTTGCCTTGCTTTGCCTTGCTTGTGCCTTGTTTTGCCTTGTTTGCGCCTTGCTGTGTTCCGGCGTTTGCCTTGCCTTGCTTGTGCCTTGCTGTGTTCCGGCATTTGCCTTGCCTTGCCTTGCTTGTGCCTTGCTGTGTTCCGGCGTTTGCCTTGCCTTGCTTGTGGCTTGCTTGTGCCTTGTTTTGCCTTGCCTTGCTTGTGCCTTGCTGTGTTCCGGCGTTTGCCTGGCCTTGCCTTGCTTGTGCCTTGTTTTGCCTTGCCTTGCCTTGCTTGTGCCTTGCCTTGCTTGTGCCTTGTTTTGCCTTGCCTTGCCTTGCGCCTTGCTGTGTTCCGGCGTTTGCCTTGCCTTGCCTTGCTTGTGCCTTGTTTTGCCTTGCCTTGCCTTGCCTTGCTTGTGCCTTGCTGTGTTCCGGCGTTTGCCTTGCCTTGCCTTGCTTGTGCCTTGTTTTGCCTTGCCTTGCCTTGCTTGTGCCTTGCTGTGTTCCGGCGTTTGCCTTGTCTTGCTTGTGCCTTGCTTGTGCCTTGTTTTGCCTTGCCTTGCCTTGCCTTGCTTGTGCCTTGCTGTGTTCCGGCGTTTGCCTTGCCTTGCCTTGCTTGTGCCTTGCTTGTGCCTTGTTTTGCCTTGCTTGCGCCTTGCTGTGTTCCGGCGTTTGCCTTGCCTTGCCTTGCTTGTGCCTTGCTTGTGCCTTGTTTTGCCTTGCTTGCGCCTTGCTGTGTTCCGGCGTTTGCCTTGCCTTGCCTTGCTTGTGCCTTGCTGTGTTCCGGCGTTTGCCTTGCCTTGCCTTGCGCCTTGCTGTGTTCCGGCGTTTGCCTTGCCTTGCTTGTGCCTTGTTTTGCCTTGCCTTGCTTGTGCCTTGTTTTGCCTTGCCTTGCTTGTGCCTTGTTTTGCCTTGCCTTGCCTTGCTTGTGCCTTGCTGTGTTCCGGCGTTTGCCTTGCCTTGCCTTGCTTGTGCCTTGCTGTGTTCCGGCGTTTGCCTTGCCTTGCTTGTGCCTTGCTGTGTTCCGGCGTTTGCCTTGCCTTGCTTGTGCCTTGCTGTGTTCTGGCGTTTGCCTTGCCTTGCTTGTGGCTTGCTGTGTTCCGGCGTTTGCCTTGCCTTGCTTGTGCCTTGCTTTGCCTTGCCTTGCCTTGCCTTGCTGTGTTCCGGCGTTTGCCTTGCCTTGCCTTGCTTGTGCCCTTGTTTTGCCTTGCTTTGCCTTGCCTTGCCTTGCGCCTTGCTGTGTTCCGGCGTTTGCCTTGCCTTGCCTTGCTTGTGCCTTGTTTTGCCTTGCTTTGCCTTGCCTTGCCTTGCGCCTTGCTGTGTTCCGGCGTTTGCCTTGCCTTGCCTTGCTTGTGCCTTGCCTTGCCTTGCTTGTGCCTTGCTGTGTTCCGGCGTTTGCCTTGCCTTGCTTGTGCCTTGTTTTGCCGTGCCTTGCCTTGCTTGTGCCTTGCTGTGTTCCGGCGTTTGCCTTGCCTTGCCTTGCTTGTGCCTTGCTTGTGCCTTGCCTTGCCTTGCTTGTGCCTTGCTTGTGCCTTGCTTGTGCCTTGCCTTGCTTGTGCCTTGCCTTGCCTTGCTTGTGCCTTGCTTTGCTTGTGCCTTGCTTGTGCCTTGCCTTGCCTTGCCTTGCTTGTGCCTTGCTTGTGTCTTGCCTTGCCTTGCCTTGCCTTGCTTGTGCCTTGCTTGTGCCTTGCCTTGCCTTGCCTTGCCTTGCTTGTGCCTTGCTTGTGCCTTGCTTGTGCCTTGCCTTGCCTTGCTTGTGCCTTGCTTGTGCCTTGCTTGTGCCTTGCCTTGCCTTGCCTTGCCTTGCTTGTGCCTTGCTTGTGCCTTGCCTTGCTTGTGCCTTGCTTGTGCCTTGCCTTGCCTTGCCTTGCTTGTGCCTTGCTTGTGCCTTGCCTTGCCTTGCCTTGCTTGTGCCTTGCTTGTGCCTTGCCTTGCCTTGCCTTGCTTGTGCCTTGCTTGTGCCTTGCCTTGCCTTGCTTGTGCCTTGCTTGTGCCTTGCCTTGCCTTGCTTGTGCCTTGCTTGTGCCTTGCTTGTGCCTTGCCTTGCCTTGCCTTGCTTGTGCCTTGCTTGTGCCTTGCCTTGCCTTGCCTTGCCTTGCTTGTGCCTTGCTTGTGCCTTGCCTTGCCTTGCCTTGCCTTGCTTGTGCCTTGCCTTGCTTGTGCCTTGCTTGTGCCTTGCCTTGCCTTGCCTTGCTTGTGCCTTGCTTGTGCCTTGCCTTGCCTTGCCTTGCTTGTGCCTTGCTTGTGCCTTGCCTTGCCTTGCTTGTGCCTTGCTTGTGCCTTGCCTTGCCTTGCCTTGCTTGTGCCTTGCTTGTGCCTTGCCTTGCCTTGCTTGTGCCTTGCTTGTGCCTTGCTTGTGCCTTGCTTGTGCCTTGCCTTGTGCCTTGCTTGTGCCTTGCTTGTGCCTTGCTTGTGCCTTGCTTGTGCCTTGCTGTATTCTCTGTTGCTTTCCTATGTACCGGCCTGGCTTGACTATAGGACCCCCTCTGGATAAAGACCCCGGCTTGTACCTGACTACCCGCACCTCTCCATCCCAGACCTCGGCATACGGACAATCTACCAATCTCCTGGCTTCTACCCTAGGCACAGCACAACGGACACTGACCACCCCACTGGCTCCTACCCTAGACAACGGCACAACGGACACTGACCACCCCACTGGCTCCTACCCTAGACCACGGCACAACGGACACTGACCACCGCACTGGCTCCTACCCTAGACCACGGCACAACGGACACTGACCACCCCACTGGCTCCTACCCTAGACCACGGCACAACGGACACTGACCACCCCACTGGCTCCTACCCTAGACCACGGCACAATGGACACTGACCACCCCACTGGCTTCTACCCTAGACCACGGCACAACGGACACTGACCACCCCACTGGCTCCTACCCTAGACCACGGCACAACGGACACTGACCACCCCACTGGCTCCTACCGTAGACCACGGCACAACGGACACTGACCACCCCACTGGCTCCTACCCTAGACCACGGCACAACGGACACTGACCACCCCACTGGCTCCTACCCTAGACCACAGCACAACGGACACTGACCACCCCACTGGCTCCGGCCCCGGACTTTGGCAAGTACTCATATTAACCCTCTCTCTCCAACCCAGACCCGGCTACACTGACTATCCCCCCTCCAGGCGTGCTCCCGCTGCTGTGGGTGCGCAGTCTTGTACTTTCCCACATCAGTACTGGGGTCCCGCCTTGTTTGTGGTGAGCACAAGCCTTACACTTAGAGACTAAGGGTGGGTGGCCAGTGTTAGGGACACTATTCCGGGATGCGGTGAAAGCTGACCCCAGCTTAGAAGGCATGAGACTTCTGGCATCCAAGTCTAAAGCAAGCGAAGGGTCAAACCACTTTCTGTGGCACCACAGGCTCTTGTATAGGGAGCAAGGATCTACCGGGTTAGAGTCTGGACAGGAAGGAGAGCTAGTGGTGCCCAGGGAGTATAGGCAGCAGTTATTACAGGTAGCCCACTCCATTCCACTTGCGGGGCATCAGGGGTCACCCGGACGAGAGCCAGGCTGTTGTAGCATAGGACTGGCCGGGGGCATCAGGGGCAGTGGCAGATTTCTGCCGCTCATGTCAGCAAGTAGGTAAGGATGGTGACCATGGGAAGGCACCCCTGAACCCGTTACCGGTAATCAGAGAAACTTTCCAGTTAAGTAGGCAGCAGAAAGATGAAGCCAGGGCTACGTTAGAAGTGAAGATCATCAGGAAGCGCAATGTCATGTAAAAAACAGAAGAAAATTCCCTGATGGTGCATTTTTTCACATATGTGTCTATAATTTTGGAGCGCCACTTTTTGATATATTTGCTTGTCACAGGGCTACGTTAGAGCAGGAGAGGGTTCTGTTCTCGGACAAGCCAGGAGGACGAGTTACTGGATGAACTCGCGGGGGCAAGGTATCTGACCACTATGGATCTGAGCAAAGGCTATTGGCAGATACCACTGACCCAGGAGGCTAGGGAGAAGTCGGCATTCATCACTCCGAGAGGCCTCTATGAGTTTTTCCATTCGGGATGGAGAATGCCCCGGCTACCTTCCAACGCCTGGTCAAGAGGTTACTGGATGGGATGCAGGGTTTCGCAAGGGCATACCTGGACGACATAGCAGTGTTGAGCCTCAGTATGTGTGTATATGTGAGTGTGTACAGTATGTGTGAGTGTGAGTGCTTTGCTTGAGGACACGGGGCGGGGTTGAGCCTCAGTATGTGTGTATATAAGTGTGAGTGTGTATATGTGAATGTGTATGAATGTGTATATGTGAGTGTGAGTGTTTTGCTTGAGGACACAGGGCGGGGTTGAGCCTCAGTATGTGTGTGTATATGTGAGTGTGTATAAGTGTGTGTATGAGTGTGTATGTTTGTATAAGTGTCAGTGTGTATGAGTGTGTATATGTGAGTGCTTTGCATGACGACACAGGGCGGGATTGAGCCTCAGTATGTCTGTGTATGAGTGTGTGTGTATACGTGTGAGTGTGTATGAGTGAGTGTGTAAAAGTGTATGTGTGTGTATAAGTGTGAGTGTGTATGAGAGTGTGTATAAGTGTGAGGGTGTATGAGTGTGTGTATGTGTGTATGTATGTGTGTGTATGTATGTGTGTGTATGAGTGTGTGTGTATAAGTGTGAGTGTGTATGAGTGAGTGTGTATAAGTGTATGTGTGTATGTATAAGTGTGAGTGTGTATGAGTGTGTGTGTATGTGTGTATGAGTGTGTGTGTGAGTGTGTATGAGTGTGTGTGTATGTATGTGTATGAGTGTGTGTGTATAAGTGTGAGTGTGTATAAGTGTATGTGTGTATGTATGTGTGTGTATAAGTGTATGAGTGTATGAGTGTGTGTGTGTGAGTGTGTATGAGTGTGTGTGTGTGTGTATGTATGTGTATGAGTGTGTGTGTATAAGTGTGAGTGTGTATAAGTGTATGTGTGTATGTATGTGTGTATAAGTGTATGTGTGTATGTATGTGTATGAGTGTGTGTGTATAAGTGTGAGTGTGTATAAGTGTATGTGTGTATAAGTGTGAGTGTGTATGAGTGTGTATATGTGAGTGTGTATGAGTGTGTATAAGTGTATGTGTGTATGTGTGTGTATGCGTGTGTGTGTATAAGTGTGAATGTATGTGTGTGTATAAGTGTATGTGTGTATGTGTGTATGTGTGTGTATGAGTGTGTGTGTATAAGTGTGAATGTATGTGTGTGTATAAGTGTATGTGTGTATGTATGTCTGTGAATGAGTGAGTGTGTATAAGTGTATGTGTGTATGTGTGTGTGTGTATAAGTGTATGTATATGTGAGTGTGTATAAGTGTATGTGTGTATGTATGTGTGTGTATAAGTGTATGTGTGTATAAGTGTATGTGTGTATGTATGTGTGTGTATAAGTGTGAGTGTGTATGAGTGTGTATATGTGAGTGTGTATGTATGTGTATGAGTGTGTGTATAAGTGTGAGTGTGTATAAGTGTATGTGTATGTATGTGTGTGTATAAGTGTGAGTGTGTATATGTGAGTGTGTATGAGTGTGTATATGTGAGTGTGTATGAGTGTGTATAAGTGTATGTGTGTATGTATGTATGTGTGTGTATGAGTGTGTGTGTATAAGTGTGTGTGTATGTGTGTATGTGTGTATGTGTGTATAAGTATATGTGTGTGTATAAGTGTATGTGTGTATGTGTGTGTGTGTATGTATGAGTGAGTATAAGTGTGAGTGTGTATATGTGAGTGTGTATGAGTGTGTATAAGTGTATGTGTGTATGTATGTATGTATGTGTGTGTATAAGTGTATGTGTGTATGTGTGTGTATAAGTGTATGTGTGTATGTGTGTGTGTGTGTGTGTGTGTGTGTGTGTATGTATGAGTGAGTATAAGTGTGAGTGTGTATATGTGAGTGTGTATAAGTGTATGTGTGTATGTATGTATGTATGTGTGTGTATGAGTGTGTGTGTATAAGTGTGAATGTATGTGTGTGTATGTGTGTATGTGTGTGTATAAGTGTATGTGTGTATGTGTGTATGTGTGTGTGTATAAGTGTATGTGTGTATGTATGTGTGTGTATAAGTGTATGTGTGTATGTGTGTATGTGTGTGTGTATGTATGAGTGAGTATAAGTGTGAGTGTGTATGAGTGTGTATGTATGTGTATGAGTGTGTGTGTATAAGTGTGAGTGTGTATAAGTGTATGTGTGTATGTATGTGTGTGTATAAGTGTATGTGTGTATGTATGTGTGTGTATAAGTGTGTGTGTATATGTGAGTGTGAATGAGTGTGTATATACATGTGTGTGTGTGTGTGTATATGTGAGTGTGAATGAGTGTGTATATACATGTGTGTGTATAAGTGTATGTGTGTATGTATGTGTGTGTATAAGTGTGAGTGTGTATATGTGAGTGTGTATGAGTGTGTATATGTGAGTGTGTATAAGTGTATGTGTGTATGTATGTATGTGTGTGTATGAGTGTGTGTGTATAAGTGTGAATGTATGTGTGTGTATGTGTGTATGTGTGTATGTGTGTATGTGTGTATGTGTGTGTATAAGTGTATATGTGTATGTGTGTGTTTGTATGTATGAGTGAGTATAAGTGTGAGTGTGTATATGTGAGTGTGTATGAGTGTGTATAAGTATAAGTGTATGTGTGTATGTATGTATGTATGTGTGTGTATAAGTGTATGTGTGTATGTGTGTGTATAAGTGTATGTGTGTATGTGTGTATGTGTGTATGTGTGTATGTGTGTGTGTATGTATGAGTTAGTATAAGTGTGAGTGTGTATATGTGAGTGTGTATGAGTGTGTATAAGTGTATGTGTGTATGTATGTATGTGTGTGTATGAGTGTGTGTATATAAGTGTGAATGTATGTGTGTGTATGTGTGTATGTGTGTATGTATGTGTGTATGTATGTGTGTGTATGTGTGTATGTGTGTATGTGTGTATGTGTGTATGTGTGTATGTGTGTATGTGTGTGTATAAGTGTATGTGTGTATGTATGTGTGTATAAGTGTATGTGTGTATGTGTGTATGTGTGTGTATAGGTGTATGTGTGTATGTGTGTGTGTATGTATGTGTGTGTATGTGTGTATGTGTGTATGTGTGTGTATAAGTGTATGTGTGTATGTGTGTATGTGTGTATGAGTGTGTATAAGTGTATGTGTGTATGTATGTGTGTATGTGTGTATGTGTGTATGTGTTTATGTGTGTGTATAAGTGTATGTGTGTATGTATGTGTGTGTATAAGTGTATGTGTGTATGTGTGTGTATAAGTGTATGTGTGTATGTATGTGTGTGTATAAGTGTATGTGTGTATGTGTGTATGTGTGTATATGTGTGTGTATAAGTGTATGTGTGTATGTATGTATGTGTGTGTATGTGTGTATGTGTGTATGTGTGTATGTGTGTGTATAAGTGTATGTGTGTATGAGTGTGTATAAGTGTATGTGTGTATGTATGTGTGTATGTGTGTGTATAAGTGTATGTGTGTATGTATGTGTGTGTATAAGTGTATGTGTGTATGTGTGTGTATGTGTGTGTATAAGTGTATGTGTGTATGTGTGTATGTGTGTATGTGTGTGTATAAGTGTATGTGTGTGTATAAGTGTATGTGTGTATGTGTGTATGTGTGTATGTGTGTGTATAAGTGTATGTGTGTATGTGTGTATGTGTGTATGTATGTGTGTATGTGTGTGTATAAGTGTATGTGTGTATGTGTGTGTATAAGTGTATGTGTGTATGTGTGTATGTGTGTATGTATGTGTATAAGTGTATGTGTGTATGTGTGTGTATAAGTTTATGTGTGTATGTGTGTATGTGTGTATGTATGAGTGAGTATAAGTGTGAGTGTGTATGAGTGTGTATGTGTGTATGTGTGTATGTATGTGTATAAGTGTATGTGTGTATGTGTGTATGTGTGTATGTGTGTATGTATGAGTGAGTATAAGTGTATGTGTGTATAAGTGTATGTGTGTATAAGTGTATGTGTGTATGTATGAGTGAGTATAAGTGTATGTGTGTATGTATGAGTGAGTATAAGTGTATGTGTGTATGTGTGTATGTATGAGTGAGTATAAGTGTATGTGTGTATGTGTGTATGTGTGTGTATAAGTGTATGGGTGTATGTGTGTATGTGTGTGTATAAGTGTATGGGTGTATGTGTGTATGTGTATAAGTGTATGTGTGTATGTATGTGTGTGTATAAGTGTGAGTGTGTATGTGTGTATGTGTGTATTTGCCTTGCTGTGTTCCGGCGTTTGCCTTGCCTTGCTTGTGCCTTGCTGTGTTCCGGCGTTTGCCTTGCCTTGCTTGTGCCTTGCTTGTGCCTTGCCTTGCTGTGTTCCGGCGTTTGCCTTGCCTTGCCTTGCTTGTGCCTTGCTGTGTTCCGGCGTTTGCCTTGCCTTGCTTGTGCCTTGTTTTGCCTTGCCTTGCCTTGCCTTGCTTGTGCCTTGCTGTGTTCCGGCGTTTGCCTTGCCTTGCTTGTGCCTTGTTTTGCCTTGCCTTGCCTTGCCTGTGCCTTGCTTGTGCCTTGTTTTGCCTTGCCTTGCCTTGCTTGTGCCTTGCCTTGCTTGTGCCTTGCTTGTGCCTTGCTTGTGCCTTGCCTTGCCTTGCTTGTGCCTTGCCTTGCCTTGCCTTGCTTGTGCCTTGCCTTGCCTTGCTTGTGCCTTGCCTTGCCTTGCTTGTGCCTTGCTTGTGCCTTGCTGTGTTCCGGCGTTTGCCTTGCCTTGCTTGTGCCTTGCCTTGCCTTGCTTGTGCCTTGCTTGTGCCTTGCTTGTGCCTTGCCTTGCTTGTGCCTTGCTGTGTTCCGGCGTTTGCCTTGCCTTGCTTGTGCCTTGCCTTGCCTTGCCTTGCTTGTGCCTTGCTTGTGCCTTGTTTTGCCTTGCCTTGCCTTGCCTTGCTTGTGCATTGCTGTGTTCCGGCGTTTGCCTTGCCTTGCCTTGCTTGTGCCTTGCTTGTGCCTTGCCTTGCCTTGCCTTGCCTTGCTTGTGCCTTGCTGTGTTCCTGCGTTTGCCTTGCTTGTGCCTTGCTTGTGCCTTGCCTTGCCTTGCTTGTGCCTTGTTTTGCCTTGCCTTGTGCCTTGCTTGTGCCTTGCTGTGTTCCGGCGTTTGCCTTGCTTGTGCCTTGCTTGTGCCTTGCTGTGTTCCGGCGTTTGCCTTGCCTTGCTTGTGCCTTGCCTTGCCTTGCCTTGCTTGTGCCTTGCTTGTGCCTTGTTTTGCCTTGCCTTGCCTTGCCTTGCTTGTGCATTGCTGTGTTCCGGCGTTTGCCTTGCCTTGCCTTGCTTGTGCCTTGCTTGTGCCTTGCCTTGCCTTGCCTTGCCTTGCTTGTGCCTTGCTGTGTTCCTGCGTTTGCCTTGCTTGTGCCTTGCTTGTGCCTTGCTTGTGCCTTGCCTTGCTTGTGCCTTGTTTTGCCTTGCCTTGTGCCTTGCTTGTGCCTTGCTGTGTTCCGGCGTTTGCCTTGCTTGTGCCTTGCCTTGCCTTGCCTTGCTTGCGCCTTGCTGTGTTCCGGCGTTTGCCTTGCTTGTGCCTTGCCTTGCTTGTGCCTTGCTTGTGCCTTGCTTGTGCCTTGCCTTGCCTTGCTTGTGCCTTGCTGTGTTCCGGCGTTTGCCTTGCTTGTGCCTTGCTTGTGCCTTGCTTGTGCCTTGCTTGTGCCTTGCCTTGCTTGTGCCTTGCCTTGCTTGTGCCTTGCTTGTGCCTTGCTTTGCTTGTGCCTTGCTTGTGCCTTGCCTTGCTTGTGCCTTGCTGTGTTCTCTGTTGCTTTCCTGTGTACCGACCTGACTATAGGACCCCCTCTGGATAAAGACCCCGGCTTGTACCTGACTACCCGCACCTCTCCATCCCAGACCTCGGCATACGGACAATCTACCAATCTCCTGGCTCCTACCCTAGACCACGGCACAACGGACACTGACCACCCCACTGGCTTCTACCCTAGACCACGGCACAGCGGACACTGACCATCCCACTGGCTCCTACCGTAGACCACGGCACAACGGACACTGACCACCCCACTGGCTCCTACCCTAGACCACGGCACAACGGACACTGACCACCCCACTGGCTCCTACCCTAGACCACGGCACAACGGACACTGACCACCCCACTGGCTCCGGCCCCGGACTTTGGCAAGTACTCATATTAACCCTCTCTCTCCAACCCAGACCCGGCTACGCTGACTATCCCCCCTCCAGGCGTGCTCCCGCTGCTGTGGGTGCGCAGTCTTGTACTTTCCCACATCAGTACTGGGGTCCCGCCTTGTTTGTGGTGAGCACAAGCCTTACACTTAGAGACTAAGGGTGGGTGGCCAGTGTTAGGGACACAGTTCCGGGATGCGGTGAAAGCTGACCCCAGCTTAGAAGGCATGAGACTTCTGGCATCCAAGTCTAAAGCAAGCGAAGGGTCAAACCACTTTCTGTGGCACCACAGGCTCTTGTATAGGGAGCAAGGATCTACCGGGTTAGAGTCTGGACAGGAAGGAGAGCTAGTGGTGCCCAGGGAGTATAGGCAGCAGTTATTACAGGTAGCCCACTCCATTCCACTTGCGGGGCATCAGGGGTCACTCGGACGAGAGCCAGGCTGTTGCAGCATAGGACTGGCCGGGGGCATCAGGGGCAGTGGCAGATTTCTGCCGCTCATGTCAGCAAGTAGGTAAGGATGGTGACCATGGGAAGGCACCCCTGAACCCGTTACCGGTAATCAGAGAAACTTTCCAGTTAAGTAGGCAGCAGAAAGATGAAGCCAGGGCTACGTTAGAGCAGGAGAGGGTTCTGTTCTCGGACAAGCCAGGAGGAACGCATAATACAGATCACCCAGTGCTCATAGGTGATCTGCGACCTCTGCAGAAGCATGCCTACTGGGTATCAGCAGAGGTGAAGGGCAGTATAGAGAGGGAGGTAGAGGAGATGCTGGCCCTAGGGGTAATTGTACTGTACCAGATCCCTTGGGCTTGTCCGGTAATCCTGGTACCTAAGAAGGACGGGACCACCCGGTTCTGTGTGGACTACCGGCAGCTCAATGCAAGGACGGTGTCAGATGCTTATCCCATGCCCCGCATGGACGAGTTACTGGATGAACTCGCGGGGGCAAGGTATCTGACCACTATGGATCTGAGCAAAGGCTATTGGCAGATACCACTGACCCAGGAGGCCAGGGAGAAGTCAGCATTCATCACTCCGAGAGGCCTCTATGAGTTTTTCCATTCGGGATGGAGAATGCACCGGCTACCTTCCAACGCCTGGTCAAGAGGCTACTGGATGGGATGCAGGGTTTCGCAAGGGCATACCTGGACGACATAGCAGTGTTGAGCCTCAGTATGTGTGTATATGTGAGTGTGTACAGTATGTGTGAGTGTGAGTGCTTTGCTTGAAGACACGGGGCGGGGTTGAGCCTCAGTATGTGTGTATATAAGTGTGAGTGTGTATATGTGAATGTGTATGAATGTGTATATGTGAGTGTGAGTGTTTTGCTTGAGGACACAGGGCGGGGTTGAGCCTCAGTATGTGTGTGTATATGTGTGTGTGTATATGTGAGTGTGTATAAGTGTGTGTGTATGAGTGTGTATGTTTGTATAAGTGTCAGTGTGTATGAGTGTGTATATGTGAGTGCTTTGCATGACGACACAGGGCGGGATTGAGCCTCAGTATGTCTGTTTATGAGTGTGTGTGTATAAGTGTGAGTGTGTATGAGTGAGTGTGTATGAGTGAGTGTGTATACGTGTATGTGTGTGTATAAGTGTGAGTGTGTATGAGAGTGTGTATAAGTGTGAGTGTGCATGAGTGTGTGTATGTGTGTATGTATGTGTGTGTATGAGTGTGTGTGTATAAGTGTGAGTGTGTATGAGTGAGTGTGTATAAGTGTATGTGTGTATGTATAAGTGTGAGTGTGTATGAGTGTGTGTGTATGTGTGTATGAGTGTGTGTGTGTGTGTGTGAGTGTGTATGAGTGTGTGTGTATGTATGTGTATGAGTGTGTGTGTATAAGTGTGAGTGTGTATAAGTGTATGTGTGTATGTATGTGTGTGTATAAGTGTATGAGTGTATGAGTGTGTGTGTGTTATTGTGTATGAGTGTGTGTGTATGTATGTGTATGAGTGTGTGTGTATAAGTGTGAGTGTGTATAAGTGTATGTGTGTGTATAAGTGTGAGTGTGTATGAGTGTGTATATGTGAGTGTGTATGAGTGTGTATAAGTGTATGTGTGTGTATGAGTGTGTGTGTATAAGTGTGAATGTATGTGTGTGTATAAGTGTATGTGTGTATGTGTGTGTATGAGTGTGTGTGTGTATAAGTGTGAATGTAAGTGTGTGTATAAGTGTATGTATGTGTGTATAAGTGTATGTGTGTATGTATGTGTATGAGTGTGTGTGTATAAGTGTGAGTGTGTATAAGTGTATGTGTGTGTATAAGTGTGAGTGTGTATGAGTGTGTATATGTGAGTGTGTATGAGTGTGTATAAGTGTATGTGTGTATGTGTGTGTGTATGAGTGTGTGTGTATAAGTGTGAATGTATGTGTGTGTATAAGTGTATGTGTGTATGTGTGTGTATGAGTGTGCGTGTATAAGTGTGAATGTAAGTGTGTGTATAAGTGTATGTGTGTATGTATGTCTGTGAATGAGTGAGTGTGTATAAGTGTATGTGTGTATGTATGTGTGTATAAGTGTATGTGTGTATGTATGTGTGTATGTGTGTGTATGAGTGTGTATATGTGAGTGTGTATGTATGTGTATGAGTGTGTGTGTGTATAAGTGTGAGTGTGTATAAGTGTGTGTGTGTATGTATGTGTGTGTATAAGTGTATGTGTGTGTATAAGTGTGAGTGTGTATATGTGAGTGTGTATGAGTGTGTATATGTGAGTGTGTATGAGTGTGTATAAGTGTATGTGTGTATGTATGTATGTATGTGTGTGTATGAGTGTGTGTGTATAAGAGTGTGTGTGTGTATGTATGTATAAGTGTATGTGTGTATGTGTGTGTATAAGTGTATGTGTGTATGTGTGTGTGTGTATGTATGAGTGAGTATAAGTGTGAGTGTGTATATGTGAGTGTGTATGAGTGTGTATAAGTGTATGTGTGTATGTATGTATGTGTGTGTATAAGTGTATGTGTGTATGTGTGTGTATAAGTGTATGTGTGTGTGTGTGTGTGTATGAGTGAGTATAAGTGTGAGTGTGTATAAGTGTATGTGTGTATGTATGTATGTATGTATGTGTGTGTATGAGTGTGTGTGTGTATAAGTGTGAATGTATGTGTGTGTATGTGTGTATGTGTGTATGTGTGTGTTTAAGTGTATGTGTGTATGTATGTGTGTGTATAAGTGTATGTGTGTGTGTGTGTGTGTATAAGTGTATGTGTGTATGTATGTGTGTGTATAAGTGTATGTGTGTATGTGTGTATGTGTGTATGTGTGTGTGTGTGTGTATGTATGAGTGAGTATAAGTGTGAGTGTGTATAAGTGTATGTGTGTATGTATGTGTGTGTATAAGTGTATGTGTGTATGTATGTGTGTGTATAAGTGTGAGTGCGTATATGTGAGTGTGTATGAGTGTGTATATGTGAGTGTGTATGAGTGTATGTGTGTATGTATGTATGTATGTGTGTGTATGAGTGTGTGTGTATAAGTGTGAATGTATGTGTGTGTATGTGTGTATGTGTGTATGTGTGTATGTGTGTATGTGTGTATGTGTGTATGTGTGTGTATAAGTGTATGTTTGTATGTATGAGTGAGTATAAGTGTGAGTGTGTATATGTGAGTGTGTATGAGTGTGTATAAGTGTATGTGTGTATGTATGTATGTATCTGTGTGTATAAGTGTATGTGTGTATGTGTATGTGTGTGTATAAGTGTATGTGTGTATGTGTGTATGTGTGTGTGTATGTATGAGTGAATATAAGTGTGAGTGTGTATATGTGAGTGTGTATGAGTGTGTATAAGTGTATGTGTGTATGTATGTATGTGTGTGTATGAGTGTGTGTATATAAGTGTGAATGTATGTGTGTGTATGTGTGTATGTGTGTGTATAAGTGTATGTGTGTGTATGTGTGCATGTGTGTATGTGTGTATGTGTATGTGTGTGTATAAGTGTGTATGAGTGTGTATATGTGAGTGTATATGTATGTGTATGAGTGTGTGTGTATAAGTGTGAGTGTGTATAAGTGTATGTGTGTATGTATGTGTGTGTATAAGTGTATGTGTGTATGTATGTGTGTGTATAAGTGTGTGTGTATATGTGAGTGTGTATGAGTGTGTATATGTGAGTGTGTATGAGTGTGTATAAGTGTATGTGTGTATGTATGTATGTATGTGTGTGTATGAGTGTGTGTGTATAAGTGTGTGTGTGTGTATGTGTGTATGTGTGTTTAAGTGTATGTGTGTATGTATGTGTGTGTATAAGTCTATGTGTGTATGTATGTGTGTGTATGTGTGTGTATGTGTGTGTATAAGTGTGTATATGTGAGTGTGTATGTATGTGTATGAGTGTGTGTGTATAAGTGTGAGTGTGTATAAGTGTATGTGTGTATGTATGTGTGTGTATAAGTGTATGTGTGTGTATAAGTGTGAGTGTGTATATGTGAGTGTGTATATGTGAGTGTGTATGAGTGTGTATAAGTGTATATGTGTATGTGTGTATGTATGTGTGTGTATGAGTGTGTGTGTATAAGTGTGTGTGTATGTGTGTATGTGTGTATAAGTGTATGTGTGTATGTGTGTATGTGTGTGTATATGTGTATGTGTGTATGTGTGTGTGTGTATGTATGAGTGAGTATAAGTGTGAGTGTGTATATGTGAGTGTGTATGAGTGTGTATAAGTGTATGTGTGTATGTGTGTATGTATGTATGTATGTATGTATGTATGTATGTATGTATGTATGTATGTATGTATGTGTATAAGTGTATGTGTGTATGTGTGTATGTGTGTGTAAAAGTGTATGTGTGTGTGGTGTGTATGTATGAGTGAGTATAAGTGTGAGTGTGTATAAGTGTATGTGTGTATGTATGTATGTGTGTGTATGAGTGTGTGTGTATAAGTGTGAATGTATGTGTGTGTATGTGTGTATGTGTGTGTTTAAGTGTATGTGTGTATGTATGAGTGAGTATAAGTGTGAGTGTGTATGAGTGTGTATAAGTGTATGTGTGTATGTATGAGTGTGTATAAGTGTATAAGTGTATGTGTGTATGTGTGTATGTGTGTGTATAAGTGTATGTGTGTATGTATGTGCGTGTATAAGTGTATGTGTGTATGTGTGTATGTGTGTGTATAAGTGTATGTGTGTATGTATGTGTGTGTAGACGTGTATGTGGGTATGTGTGTATGTGTGTGTGTGTATGTATGAGTGAGTATAAGTGTGAGTGTATGAGTGTGTGTGTGTATAAGTGTATGTGTGTATGTGTGTGTATGTATGAGTGAGTATAAGTGTGAGTGTGTATGAGTGTGTGTATAAGTGTATGTGTGTATGTGTGTGTGTATGTATGAGTGAGTATAAGTGTGAGTGTGTATGAGTGTGTATAAGTGTATGTGTGTATGTATGAGTGTGTATAAGTGTGTGTGTATGTATGAGTGAGTATAAGTGTGAGTGTGTATATGTGAGTGTGTATGAGTGTGTATAAGTGTATGTGTGTATGTGTGTATGTATGTATGTATGTATGTATGTATGTATGTATGTATGTATGTATGTATGTATGTATGTATGTATGTGTATAAGTGTATGTGTGTATGTGTGTATGTGTGTGTAAAAGTGTATGTGTGTGTGGTGTGTATGTATGAGTGAGTATAAGTGTGAGTGTGTATAAGTGTATGTGTGTATGTATGTATGTGTGTGTATGAGTGTGTGTGTATAAGTGTGAATGTATGTGTGTGTATGTGTGTATGTGTGTGTTTAAGTGTATGTGTGTATGTATGAGTGAGTATAAGTGTGAGTGTGTATGAGTGTGTATAAGTGTATGTGTGTATGTATGAGTGTGTATAAGTGTATAAGTGTATGTGTGTATGTGTGTATGTGTGTGTATAAGTGTATGTGTGTATGTATGTGCGTGTATAAGTGTATGTGTGTATGTGTGTATGTGTGTGTATAAGTGTATGTGTGTATGTATGTGTGTGTAGACGTGTATGTGGGTATGTGTGTATGTGTGTGTGTGTATGTATGAGTGAGTATAAGTGTGAGTGTATGAGTGTGTGTGTGTGTATAAGTGTATGTGTGTATGTGTGTGTATGTATGAGTGAGTATAAGTGTGAGTGTGTATGAGTGTGTGTATAAGTGTATGTGTGTATGTGTGTGTGTATGTATGAGTGAGTATAAGTGTGAGTGTGTATGAGTGTGTATAAGTGTATGTGTGTATGTATGAGTGTGTATAAGTGTGTGTGTATGTATGAGTGAGTATAAGTGTGAGTGTGTATATGTGTATGTGTGTGTGTGTATGTATGAGTGAGTATAAGTGTGAGTGTGTATGAGTGTGTATAAGTGTGTGTGTGTGTATGTATGAGTGAGTATAAGTGTGAGTGTGTATATGTGTGTGTGTGTGTGTATGTATGAGTGAGTATAAGTGTGAGTGTGTATATGTGTATGTGTGTGTGTGTATGTATGAGTGAGTATAAGTGTGAGTGTGTATGAGTGTGTATAAGTGTATGTGTGTATGTATGAGTGTGTATAAGTGTGTGTATGTATGAGTGTGTATAAGTGTGTGTGTGTGTATGTATGAGTGAGTATAAGTGTGTGTGTATGTATGAGTGAGTATAAGTGTGAGTGTGTATGAGTGTGTATAAGTGTATGTGTGTATGTATGTGTGTATAAGTGTGTGTGTGTATGTATGAGTGAGTATAAGTGTGTGTGTGTATGTATGAGTGAGTATAAGTGTGTGTGTGTGTATGTATGAGTGAGTATAAGTGTGAGTGTGTATATGTGAGTGTGTATGTATGAGTGTGTATAAGTGTGTGTGTGTGTATGTATGAGTGTGTATAAGTGTGTGTGTGTATGTATGAGTGAGTATAAGTGTGTGTGTGTATGTATGAGTGAGTATAAGTGTGAGTGTGTGTGAGTGTGTATAAGTGTATGTGTGTATGTATGTGTGTATAAGTGTGTGTGTGTATGTATGAGTGAGTATAAGTGTGTGTGTGTATGTATGAGTGAGTATAAGTGTGTGTGTGTATATGTGAGTGTGTATAAGTGTATGTATGAGTGTGTATAAGTGTACGTGTGTATGTATGTGTGTATAAGTGTGTGTGTGTATGTATGAGTGAGTATAAGTGTGTGTGTATGTATGAGTGAGTATAAGTGTGAGTGTGTATATGTGAGTGTGTATGTATGAGTGACTATAAATGTGAGTGTGTATGAGTGTGTATAAGTGTATGTGTGTATGTGTGTATGTATGAGTGTGTATAAGTGTGTGTGTATGTATGAGTGAGTATAAGTGTGAGTGTGTATATGTGTATGTGTGTGTGTGTATGTATGAGTGAGTATAAGTGTGAGTGTGTATGAGTGTGTATAAGTGTGTGTGTGTATGTATGAGTGAGTATAAGTGTGAGTGTGTATATGTGTATGTGTGTGTGTGTGTGTGTGTATGTATGAGTGAGTATAAGTGTGAGTGTGTATATGTGTATGTGTGTGTGTGTATGTATGAGTGAGTATAAGTGTGAGTGTGTATGAGTGTGTATAAGTGTATGTGTGTATGTATGAGTGTGTATAAGTGTGTGTGTGTATGTATGAGTGAGTATAAGTGTGAGTGTGTATGACTGTGTATAAGTGTGTGTGTGTGTGTGTGTGTGTGTGTGTGTATGTATGAGTGTGTATAAGTGTGTGTGTGTGTATGTATGAGTGAGTATAAGTGTGTGTGTGTATGTATGAGTGAGTATAAGTGTGAGTGTGTATGAGTGTGTATAAGTGTATGTGTGTATGTATGTGTGTATAAGTGTGTGTGTGTATGTATGAGTGAGTATAAGTGGTGTGGTGTATGTATGAGTGAGTATAAGTGTGAGTGTGTATATGTGAGTGTGTATAAGTGTGTGTATGTATGAGTGTGTATAAGTGTGTGTGTGTATGTATGAGTGCGTATAAGTGTGAGTGTGTATAAGTATATGTGTGTATGTGTGTGTGTATGTATGAGTGAGTATAAGTGTGAGTGTGTATGAGTGTGTATAAGTGTATGTGTGTATGTATGAGTGAGTATAAGTGTGTGTATGTATGAGTGAGTATAAGTGTGTGTGTGTATGTATGAGTGAGTATAAGTGTGTGTATGTATGAGTGAGTATAAGTGTGTGTGTGTATGTATGAGTGAGTATAAGTGTGTGTGTGTATGTATGAGTGATTATAAGTGTGTGTGTGTATGTATGAGTGAGTATAAGTGTGTGTGTGTATGTATGAGTGAGTATAAGTGTGAGTGTGTATGAGTGTGTATAAGTGTATGTGTGTATGTATGTGTGTATAAGTGTGTGTGTGTGTATGTATGAGTGAGTATAAGTGTGAGTGTGTATATGTGAGTGTGTATAAGTGTGAGTGTGTATATGTGAGTGTGTATAAGTGTGTGTATGTATGAGTGTGTATAAGTGTGTGTGTGTGTATGTATGAGTGCGTATAAGTGTGAGTGTGTATAAGTATATGTGTGTATGTGTGTGTGTATGTTTGAGTGAGTATAAGTGTGTGTGTGTATGAGTGTGTATAAGTGTATGTGTGTATGTATGAGTGTGTATAAGTGTGTGTGTGTATGTATGAGTGAGTATAAGTGTGAGTGTGTATGAGTGTGTATAAGTGTGTGTGTGTGTGTGTGTGTATGTATGAGTGTGTATGTATGAGTATAAGTGTGTGTGTGTATGTATGAGTGAGTATAAGTGTGAGTGTGTATGAGTGTGTATAAGTGTATGTGTGTATGTATGTGTGTATAAGTGTGTGTGTGTATGTATGAGTGAGTATAAGTGTGTGTGTGTATGAGTGAGTATAAGTGTGAGTGTGTATATGTGAGTGTGTATAAGTGTGAGTGTGTATATGTGAGTGTGTATAAGTGTGTGTATGTATGAGTGTGTATAAGTGTGTGTGTGTATGTATGAGTGCGTATAAGTGTGAGTGTGTATAAGTATATGTGTGTATGTGTGTGTGTATGTATGAGTGAGTATAAGTGTGAGTGTGTATGAGTGTGTATAAGTGTATGTGTGTATGTATGAGTGAGTATAAGTGTGTGTATGTATGAGTGAGTATAAGTGTGTGTGTGTATGTATGAGTGAGTATAAGTGTGTGTGTGTATGTATGAGTGAGTATAAGTGTGTGTGTGTATGTATGAGTGAGTATAAGTGTGTGTGTATGTATGAGTGAGTATAAGTGTGAGTGTGTATGAGTGTGTATAAGTGTATGTGTGTATGTATGTGTGTATAAGTGTGTGTGTGTATGTATGAGTGAGTATAAGTGTGAGTGTGTATATGTGAGTGTGTATAAGTGTGAGTGTGTATATGTGAGTGTGTATAAGTGTGTATATGTGAGTGTGTATAAGTGTGTGTATGTATGAGTGTGTATAAGTGTGTGTGTGAATGTATGAGTGCGTATAAGTGTGAGTGTGTATAAGTATATGTGTGTATGTGTGTGTGTATGTTTGAGTGAGTATAAGTGTGAGTGTGTATGAGTGTGTATAAGTGTATGTGTGTATGTATGAGTGAGTATAAGTGTGTGTATGTATGAGTGAGTATAAGTGTGTGTGTGTATGTATGAGTGAGTATAAGTGTGAGTGTGTATGAGTGTGTATAAGTGTATGTGTGTATGTATGAGTGAGTATAAGTGTGTGTATGTATGAGTGAGTATAAGTGTGTGTGTATGTATGAGTGAGTATAAGTGTGTGTGTGTATGTATGAGTGAGTATAAGTGTGTGTGTGTATGTATGAGTGAGTATAAGTGTGAGTGTGTATGAGTGTGTATAAGTGTATGTGTGTATGTATGAGTGAGTATAAGTGTGTGTATGTATGAGTGAGTATAAGTGTGTGTGTGTATGTATGAGTGAGTATAAGTGTGAGTGTGTATGAGTGTGTATAAGTGTATGTGTGTATGTATGAGTGAGTATAAGTGTGTGTATGTATGAGTGAGTATAAGTGTGTGTGTGTATGTATGAGTGAGTATAAGTGTGTGTGTGTATGTATGAGTGAGTATAAGTGTGTGTGTGTATGTATGAGTGAGTATAAGTGTGTGTGTGTATGTATGAGTGAGTATAAGTGTGAGTGTGTATGAGTGTGTATAAGTGTATGTGTGTATGTATGTGTGTATAAGTGTGTGTGTGTGTATGTATGAGTGAGTATAAGTGTGAGTGTGTATATGTGAGTGTGTATAAGTGTGAGTGTGTATATGTGAGTGTGTATAAGTGTGTGTATGTATGAGTGTGTATAAGTGTGTGTGTGTATGTATGAGTGCGTATAAGTGTGAGTGTGTATAAGTATATGTGTGTATGTGTGTGTGTACGTATGAGTGAGTATAAGTGTGAGTGTGTATGAGTGTGTATAAGTGTATGTGTGTATGTATGAGTGAGTATAAGTGTGTGTATGTATGAGTGAGTATAAGTGTGAGTGTGTATGAGTGTGTATAAGTGTATGTGTGTATGTATGAGTGAGTATAAGTGTGTGTATGTATGAGTGAGTATAAGTGTGTGTGTGTATGTATGAGTGAGTATAAGTGTGTGTGTGTATGTATGAGTGAGTA